>NW_016107472.1:692699-753377 GCF_001604975.1 Cebus imitator | reverse complement strand
TATATATATATATATATATATATATATATATATATATATACATCTCTTTGTTTTGAGATGGAATCTCGCTCTGCTACCCAGGCTGGAGTGTGGAGTGCAGTGGCATGATCTTGGCTCACTGCAACTTCTGCCTCCCATGTTCAAGCAATTCTCCTGCCTCAGCCTCCCAAGTAGCTGCTACTACAGGCGCCTGCCAATTAATGTTGTATTTTTAGTAGAGACGGAGCTTTGCCATGTTGGCCAGCCTGGTCTCAAACTCCTTACCTCGTGATTTGCCCACCTTGGCCTTCCAAAGTGCTGGGATTACAGGCTTGAGCCACTGCACCCAGCTTCTTCAGATATTGTTTATTGTCTTCTTGGTTTTCTCTGCATAAAGCTTTTTATCACTATTATTTTGGTATTTAGATTACTTCCTTGGGATAGATTCCTAGAACTGGAATGAAGTCATATGTAGTGGTCATGTAGGTGTCTTTCTCAGCTCTGTTTTCAAGAAGAGCTGTTGTGGAGAGCATAGGTAATTGACAGTCTCCAGCTGCCATACCTGTGGATCCACCACACCATTCACACTGGACCATCCTTCTTTGAGGCTGTTTCTACCCAGTGACTGAGCATGTCAGGAATACCAGAACTAGGTAGGATATTTCTGCCCAACACTAGATTCTTCTAATGGGTAGTTCTCGTTCAGAGACTCCCTACCAACCTGGCTGAACCTTTCTTTTTCATTATTATTATAGTGAATAATGAGAATTAAAAAGTCTGTACATGTTTAGTACAGATGCAACTTTTTATTCCCCAGAATATTTATTATACTTTAAGTTCTGGAATACATGTGCAGAATGTGCAGGTTTGTTATATAAGTAGACTGCAACATGTTGGTTTGCTGCACCCATCCACCCATCATCTACAGTAGACATTTCTCCTAATGTTATCCCTCCCCTATCCCCACACCACCCAACAGGCTCCATTGTGTGATGTTCCCCTCTCTGTGTCTATGTATTCTTGTGAGAACATGCGGTGTTTGGTTTTGTATTCTGTGTTAGTTTTCTGAGAATGATGGTTTCCAGCTTCTGGAAAGGACATGGACTTACCCTTTTGTCTCTGCAAAGGACATGGACTTATCCTTTTTTTGTGGCTGTATAGTATTCCATTGTATATGTGCCATCATTTCTTTATCCAGTATATCACTGATGGGCATTAAAGACTTAAAACCTAAAACAATAAAAACCCTAGAAGAAAACCTGGGTGATACCATTCAGGACATAGGCATGGGCAAATACTTTATGACTAAAACACAAAAAGCAATGACAACAAAAGCCAAAATTGACAAATGAGATCTAATCAAAGTAAAGAGTTTCTGCACAGAAAAAGAAACTATCATCAAAGTGAACAGGTAACCGACAGAATGGGAGAAAGTTTCTGCAATCTATCCATCTGACAAAGGCCTGATATCCAGAATCTATAAGGAACTTAAATTTACAAGAAAAAAAAACAACCCCATCAAAAAGTAGGTAAAGGACTCTCAAAAAAAAAAAAGACATTTATGAAGCCAACAAACGTATGCGAAAAATCTCATTATCACTGGTTATTAGAGAAATGCAAAGCAAAACCACAATGAGATACCATCTCATGCCAGTTAGAATGGCGATCATTAAAAAATCAGCAAACAACAGATGCTGGAGAAGATGTGGAGAAATAGGAATGCTTTTACACTGTTGGTGGGAGTGTAAATAGTTCAACCGTTGTGGAGGACAATGTGACCATTCCTCAAGGATCTAGAACCAGAAATACTATTTGACCCAGCAATCCCATTAATGGATATATACCCAAATAATTATAAATCATTCTATTATAAAGACACATGCACATGTATGTTTATTACAGCACTATTCACAATAGCAAAACTTGGAACCAACCCTGGCTGAGACTTTCTCAGGACTTTTCTTCAGGCAAATCTGTTCCTACCAAATGCTTCCTTGACTTTCTCCTTTCAGAGACATCAGAATTGCCTCATAGACTGAGCGTTCACCTTCCCTACACTTCTTCCCCTTTATCATTTATAGATTCTCCCCCCAAATAACTTTCACATACCCAATTCACCTTGGCACAAGAGGTCCTAAACTGGCACAGAACGTAATCATGATTCAGGCGCTTGATACTTGGTGCTTAATGGTACTAATGTACACTCCCACTGCATTGCCTCTTCCAACACGAGGTTTTTCTTTTATTGACTTTAACTGATTTGATAGGTGAAAGACTAGTATCTCACTTTTAAAATTTCTATTACCTTCATCATTAGTGAGATTGCACATGCTTTGTTTTCCATTTATATCTATTAAAATTTATTCATTTTACTAATTTATTCATTCACTAAGAAACTTTACTTATAATTAATAGTTATAATACTTCTTTTTGTGGCATTTTGACAGTGTATTTGAATGAGGGTCTCATTCAATACTTGTCTACCAGTATTTGGAGTAAATTATGTATGTGGAAGAAATATAATGATTGCTCATTTACTCAGGCTAAACTAAAACCATAGACAGTATTTATGATTTTCCAGGAGCAGTAGTGGTAGAATCCACTGCTCCTGTCTTTCAGGAAAGGCAGATAAAACTAACATTTCTGTAATTATATTGCATATGCATGTGTGCGCATGCATGTGTACATGCATCATTGTGAGTGTGTATGAGTTTACAGTGTTTTTCAGATGAGAGGTAAAACTTAAAATTTCTTAAGTTGTATTTTATTAATTTCTTTTAACAATCCTGTTTTTTCTTTCGTTTTTCCTCCACTATCGTTTTTCTACCTTTATTTCCAAGGTGTCCCTGATCATCTCATTCCTATCAGGTAGTTAAATTATGCACGTGCCAATCTTTGTGTCCCCAAACACACATAGCTAATCAAGAATAAAACCATTTATTGTAAATTTACCTCTAGAATGAGCCCTCCTTTCTCTGATTTTGAGGTTGGATAGATGCTCATTATGATCTGGTAGACAATTAAAACATGCACATTTAGAGTGTAGGTGGACGGAAGAGTACTCTGTGTTAGGTGTTAAGACTTTATTTTACTCATTTAAAGACAAAGATTTAAATGTGCTTGTTTAAATTCAACAAGCCCTTAGAGCCATGAGGCCTTGGGGGTAAGAGGTGCTTAAAACCAAATAGCACAGGAGCTGAAGAAGTAATTATATGCCAGATTGAAGATGGAGCTGAACAAAGACTGAGCTGATCTGGGAACAGGGGATGGCAAACTGAATTATGTCCCAGGTATCCACAGGCCGAGAAAGCAGACCTGGAAAACATGCTTCTTCATACATTTTACCAAAGTTTACAAAATGCAATAATTTTCAGATGGTTTGCTAATCTTATTCACTCTTTTTTTCTGCATTTTTGTTTAACTAAAGTTTTTTAAAAGAGGAAATCTTAATTGGAAGGATGTTTTGAGTCAAGAATACAAACACTTAACAATGTAACATATATTCTGGATTCAAGGTGGCAGGAAATAAAAAATAATTGGAGTAGAATTTCAATGTCTTCATTTCCCTGAAGACCAGCCTTTAAGAGCTTCCTCAAGTGCGTCTCTTCTTCCTAAAGGTAACATGATCGGGACTGGAGAAGGTAGGAATTACTCTGACAAGATTTTAGTTATTCTAAAACAGTGTGATTAATTTTATCTTAAGACTTAAAATGTCCCACATTTCCCAGTGGCCAAGAACATGGTAGGGAGGAGGAAAAGTGTACATTGTTTGTTTCAAAGTCTTTTGCAGAGAGTCTAGTCTATTAAGAATAAATTCTAGGACTGTGTAGCAGGGTTTAGAAGTGATCACGAGCAAAATTGATTTTTTCAGGCAATAGGAACAGTGCTTGGTGCAAAGACCCATAGGTGTAGGGTTTCAACAGATCAATAACTCGATGAGATTGATGCATTAGGGACATAAGAGAGATGGAAAAAGGCAAATATATAAGGGGTTCTTGTATTGTAAGGTGGGGTGTTCCAGAGATGGAGAGGTGCTGGATTAATGCTGCATTTATCTTGACCCTTTCCTGTGATATTAGTAGGGAAGGAAGGAGGGATGGTTGTGGATGCAGTGTAAGTGAGGTGGCAAAAATCGATTTGATGACCTTTATTTTCTCATTGGGAGAGAGAGCAAATTGCTTTGCTGATACTGACGGGGAAAGGGTAGGTGGAATAGAAGATTTAATAAAAGTGGGAAAGTTTGAAATAGTTGTAAAATATACTAAACAGATGATTAGGGAAACTTGGAAGGATTATTAAGCAATATTTGGGGCCCAGCTAAGTTTGGAAGCCGTAGATGTGTAGTAGTGGTTATAATCTGGGAGCGTGTGTGACCTACTTTAGCTGTTGCAGTTTAGGAGTGGAGAAAGAGGATAGCTAGACTGCCCTAGGCCTGGGTTTTCACCTATGATGATGCTCTTTCTGTTTCCTTCCACCACGTCTTGTCACAGAATACTGCTTATTGCTGATATTGTGACTGGCTGCCTGAAGGAATTTTTTGTGTGTGGCTGCTGAGCAGGTTTGGCTCACAGTGTTGAGCAGGCTTGAAGTACCAAATAGTTACTGTCACTAGATGAAGGCTTAAGCAAATAACTATTAACAAGTTAGCGGATTACACTAGCATCCTTACCCCTCACATGAGGTAACTTTGAAGCATGTTCTATACTGTTTTCCAGAGTATCCCAGTAGGACTAAACTCATTTCCCATAGCAATCACTTGCTTTGTAATTGAACCATTTTTTGACTTTGTCCCTGTTTCATTTATGGCTGTGTAACAAACTACCCCCAAACACAGGGGCTTAAAATAAAGATTTGTAATTTTTTACTAATCTGTGGTGTTCCTGGGCTTAGATTAGTAATAGCTTGGGTCACTCATATAGTTTCACTTGACTGGAAGGCTGTTTGGTTCAGGAATGACTGTGATGGCTTTACTTACGGATTTTGAACCTCAGTTCAAAGTGTAGAATGGCTGGTCTGTCTGGGCCTCTCTCTCGCCGTTGATTCTCATCATTCACTAATCTAGCCTGAGCTTCTTTACATGGTATCTGCATCCAAGGAAAGCAAAAGAAGAAGGTTGTCAGAACTCTCATAGCCTTGGCTTAGAACTAGTGTAGTGTCACTTCTGCTGCAATCTATTGATCAAGAAAAGGAGCAAGGTCAGTGCAGATTCAAGAGTGAGGGAAACAAACTCTCCCTCTTGATGGGAAGAGCACCATGCCAGAACAAGGCTTTTAGGAACTATTGATGGTTATCTTTGCAAACATTCTATCTTATTTCCTTTTCCTACCTTTTATTCTTTCTTCCTTACCAGTGTTTCATGGAGTTATTTCCCAAATAAATTATTTGTACTAAAATTCTCATCTTAGGATCTGTACCATAAGAGCTTGGTAAGTGAGACAGGAAAACCAAGAAATGAACAGAAAGTTTTTCTAAGAGAATAGAGTGATCGCTTATGTATGGGCTCTGTGCTGGGTGACAAAGACATTGTAAAAGGAGTTGTAAGAGCAAAAAGCTAGAGAGGCCTAAGGATTGATAATATCTATGATGTCAAATAATTAGATATGGTAAGTTTGGCAGGATGAGAAGGCTGGAAGGAAAGGAGACTATGATTCTAGGTCCAGCAGTTGCAGAATGTACCTTGGGAGACTCCAAGGAGCAGAAATCATGGATCAAAGACAAGATTTTGTTGATCACCCCGTGGATGGGCTGCTGCTATCACCTTAGTGAGGCTCACCATTTTTAAAATAAATTCTGTGGATTGGATATTAGGCAAACACTCCTTCAGCTTGTTGTAGGTTACAGGTGATCCATAACCCTAGATTGTGGATCCATAACCCTAGATTACGGAGAGGAGGTGGCCATTAACACAATCAGTGCAAAGGCCCGGGCAGAGTGAAGTGGCCCAGAAACAGCTTCAGGAGAATTTCCTGCCTACCAGAGCTTTATTCTTAAGGAAATTATACTTTTAAAATCTAGGACTTCAACAAAAATAAGATGTGTGAGGCGGGGCGTGGTACCTCATGCCTGAATTCCTAGCATTTTGGGAGGCTGAGGCCGGTGGATCATCTGAGGTCAGGAGTTCAAGACCAGCCTGGCCATAATGGAGAAACCCCATCTCTACTAAAAATACAAAAACTAGCCCTAGGGCATGGTGGCACACACTTGTAATCCCAGCTTCTCGAGAGGCTGAGGAAGGAGAATCGCTTGAACCTGGGAGATGGAGGTTGTAGTGAGCTGAAATTGCGCCACTGTACTCCAACCTGTGCAACGTGAGCGAGACTCCAGCTCAAAAAAATAAATAATAATAATAATAATAATATGTATGGGAACAAGGAAAAGCTTCAGAGTCAGATTGGGATCAAGTTGTGCTACCAGTTAGGTAACTGGATGTAGCATCACAAAAGCAACTTGGGATTTTCGAATATCTCTCTCTCTCTCTCTCTCTCTTTTTTTTTTTTTTTTTTTTTTTTTTATATGGTGTTAACACCACTTTTGAGTTAATTTTAAAAAGAATTTTAATTATAAAGACCTTTTATTAATGGGTGCTTGCAGTTGGCTGATGTTTTTGAAAAAATCAAGTTGTAAACTTTTATTACAAATTAAAAATGAAATGCTTAAAAATCTCAACTTGAGAACATATGAACCAATTTAAAAACTTTTAAAAGGCATGTTGAGAAAAAACAGACTAAACAACAATACAAAACTTTGTTATTACCAAAAGACATGTCTTTAGGTAAAAATATTTAAAAACTCCATGCTTCATATATAATGCAGATAGTTCTGATTATCTGGTCAATGGGCAAAAAACAAGCACGTAATGTCTTCAGCCCCAGTCTTTCCTGCATTTCTTATTGCTGTAATTTAATATTCATTTCTTCTTGTTGGATGACTAAACTGGATGATGGTGGAGATGGTAAACTGGCATTTACTCAACCTTCTTCTGCCTTGGGCACTGAATTCTTGGCTAATGGACTGGCGGTTTTTATCTCTTTGCCATCTTGTGGTTTAGGGTTTTCTGGGCATCTACATAGATAACTGGGGTTTTAGCAGCACCAGTGTTGAGGTTGCTTCCGATATTGGTTCTCATCTTGATTTTCTTGACCCCCTTCACTGCCGTCCTCTCTAGGCTGGCTTTGGTGAGGAGATTCCCTGAGGAATCCTGGTCCATAAACCATATACATGTCCTGCCTCACTGGTCTACCCTGTGCTCCTGCATCCCGATTGTTAGCACCCTCCATCGCTGTTCCCTACAATGGAGGGTTGGAATATGGTGGTCGACTTCTGTAGGGTCTCTGCCTATAGTAAGGCGAGAACCTTTGCCTGCAGCAGGGCTGGCATCATTGGGCCTAGCCTAAGAAAGCACTCTCACGTCCCTCGTTTGTTTCTCCACTCTCATAATTCTGGTAATTCTGCTGGTACTTGCATGAAGACCACGTGGACAGCGTCTATGATGGTTATGGTCTGCTGCCTATTTTCTGCCTTGTACTGGACTCCACAGGGGCCTATAACATTTGCTGTCTCCTCACCATTTTCTGCTGCAACATCATCAAACTCTGCAGTCTCTCTGTGTCCTACACTGCGAAGGTACTTCCTGGGGTTATTCTTCTGTATGGCATTCTGGTGTACAAATGTGTCTTCCTTGGTGCCATTCCCATAGATGAAACCATATTTATTTCTTAGATTGTACCATTTTACTGTTCCCAAAACCTTCCTTGCAATGATCTTATCCCCATTGGCAGGCACCACCTGTGAGATCACCCTTGCCACCGCTGCGACGCTGTAATGTTGTCCTTATCTTCAGGTATAATTTACCTGCCGGAATCTGTAGACTGGTAGAAATTATTACATTTTGTGGTAACTTCCTTTTATATTGGCATGATCATGAGATGCAGTTGGCGGCCTTGGCATCTTTGCTCAGGGTTGTGGTTGTTGTGATGGTGACCTGGTGGCCACAGGACTGTGGCTCTTTCTGCGGTGATGGTAACTAGGCCGGGGATGGTAGTAGGGCTGCTCAAGGCTCTCTAGGGCCTGCTGTCTGCTCCTGCTACCAATTGAACTCAAATTTTAATTAAATGATAAAACACTGTCTAGGTGCCTAGCACAAAATGGGATATAACAGTATTATTTCCCTTTCTTCCATTCTTTTTTCTCCTTTATAAAGTAAGATTTATAAACAAGATATAAGATGCTTTGTCTTTCTGCTGTCGTAGCTTGTTTAAGAAGAAGTGCAGCACATGTTTGTCAGTGTACAGCGCCCTGGTGGCCTAGAGTTCACTCCATTTCCCTTAGTTCTTAGTCAGTACTTAGTAGTCACTTAGTAGTGATTGCCCAGTCTTAGGAAATGGAGTGTTTTGTTTGTTTGTTTGTTAAATGGAGGCCAGGGTTTATTTGTGCTTGGAAGGTATTTGGCATTCATACGGATTTTGGCAAGAAACGAGTTCATCTGAACTCTGTTATACTCTTATTCATTTTGTTAAAACCGATATTCAAATGATTAGGATTATATTCAAGTAAGAATAAGGGAAACTTCTACTATATAATTTATGTTTGTAGATTTTTGTGAATTGTAAATTAAACTTGGAAGCTCCTGGCTAAAGGATGTGTCTTTTCATTTCAAAGGAAGGAGTTAAAATTCTTATTCTTGTTATTAACGTAATTGTAGATTAATTCATTCATATTGCCTTTTCAAAACAAAATGAAGATCAGTGATACCCAATTCCAAACATTTCACATTCAAATAAAATGATTTAGAAAGGTTGCAACTCAGTTTGCACATATGGGCTATGTATGTAACTCTTTATGTCATAAAAGTTGTAAGTAGGAACTAGAATGTAATTTTGTCCTTATCTTCAGGTTTAATTTAGCCTGCCAGAATCTGTAGACTGGTAGAAATTATTACATTTTATGGTAGTTTCCTTTTATGTTGACATGATCATGAGATGGGAAACTAGAAGAAATTCAGAATTCCTTCATCTATGATTATGCTTTTGGTGTGTTGTCATCTTGGAATATCCTTCTTCCCATAACAGAATATTCACTTTCTTTCTCTCCTTTCTCACCTCCCCCAGTTGCACAGAATCACCTTTGGGTCCTGGCCTTCTGCCCAGAAGTTGGACCCTATTTTCCAGGTAGACACATATTGAACTTCAACTGACTGCTAGTTTTCTAGGTCCACCTCTCTGCCTCTGTTTTTTCAGGCTCTCTTAACCATGCAGTAAGTATTCTTTTCTTTCCTGGATAGCACTGATGCACTGCATGCTGTGTGGTTGGCCACCTCCTACAGTGTGATTCAAAATAGCTTAGCATACTGCAGGGAGCAAAGCCTGAGGCACAGGACGTGTCCCCCATCATAGTACTTACCTTTTACTCCAATGCATTATATTATTTATGCATATGTGCCTTTTAGTATGTATTTATTCTAGCATATTACTGACTCATTAAAGGCAGATACAAAATTATTTTCTATATGTATATGTCTCACAATAGACAGTACACCTTGTACCAACTAGGTGCTTAATAAACGTTTACCTGAGTGAATGTAATTCCAGGAAGTTGGAAAAGGCATTGTATTGTTTATCCTGGTTTTTGTCTGTTTCTTTGTTTCTAAGCAGAAGTTTTTATAAGAAGGCAGATAGAATATTCCCAGAATCCTAAACAATATTGCAACATCTTTTTCTTGAAATTTATAGCACATTTCTCAGTGCTTAATCTTCAAATTTGAAATTATTTTTAACATACTATTCATGAAATTATCTCACTCACCTGAAGTACAGATGTAAATAAGCTTCTTATCTATGTAGGTAAGACAAAATCAGATGTCAGTTGATTTGCTTGAGATTGTGTGTAGGAGTCTACATTTTTAATTTTTTTGCACTTGCGTGAAAGGCATAATATATCTCTCCTGAAATCTTTTCTTTGGGACTGAGATCTGAGGAATTTGCCAAATCTGTTTTTTAGAAATTATACAAGAATCCTTCAATCATTAAAGAGCCTAGAAATAAGCTTCTATAGTTACAGAATTTTACACCTGGGAAGCAGAAACCATCTGTTGTAGCCTTACATTTCACACGAGTAAACTGAAGCCTAGATAGGTGAAGGGACCTGTCTAAAGTCTCATAATTGCTTAATGGTGGAACTATACTTTTTGATAGTTACTTGAGGCTGTTTTTCACTACAACCTAATAGCATTATATCCAGGGGTATACCAAAGGAGAAAACAGTTTAATGAAATTATTTAAAATTACAGATTTCTTGCAGAGATTATATTCTTACTGAGTTTTAAATAAGATTTTTTACTTGCTGTTTGAGGTTTCCATGTCCTATAATGTATCAAGTCTGAAAATGCATTTATAAAATAGAGATGTATATACTCCATTTTCATCTATAAAGTAAATGTGCTTTAGCTTCAGTGTTTTTTTTTTATTTTACATTTGTTGTGTGCTTATTTTTAATTTAGAAAATATAATTTGATTGGAAACTGAATTATTGCCAGTTCTTGAGATAATTCAGTCTTTGAGACATGGTGTGCATTTGTGTAAGTCTTGGAATAACTGTGGACATAAATTCCTTTTTTTTTTTCCCTCTTCTTTGGTCCTGCGATCGTATTAAGAGTGTTGGTTTTGAAGCCTTTGAGACCAGGTGGCTCATGCCTGTGGTGAAACTGAAAAATCCGAGACAGGTCTCAGTCAATTTAGGAGGTTTATTTTGTCAAAGTTAAGGAAATACACTGGTGGAACTGTCTCAGGAGGTCCTGATAACATGTGCCTAAGATGTTCAGAGCATAGCTTGGTTTTATACATTTTAGGGAGACATGAGACATCAGTCAACATATATAAGATGAACATTGGTTCGGTTCATAAAGTCAGGACAGCTCGAAGCAAAAATGGGACAACTGGAAGTGAGAGGGGGCTTCCAGGCCACAGGTAGATTAGAGACAAATGGTTGCATTCTTGAGTTTCTGATTAGCCTTGCCAAAGGAGGCAATCAGATACACATTTATCTTAGTGAGCAGAGGGATTACTTTGAATAGAATGGAAGGCAGGTTCCCAGCTTGACTTAGCTTAGTGATTTTGGGGCCCCAATATTTATTTTCTTTTCACACTATCATCCCAGCACTTTGGGAGGCCAAGCAGGGAGGATTGGTTGAGCCCCAAAGAGTTCAAGACCAGCCTGGGAACATTATGAGACCCTATGTATACAAAAAATAAAATAGAAAATTAGCCAGGTGTTGTGGTGTATGCTTGTAGTCCCAGCTACTCAGGAGGCTAGTGTTTGAAATTGCAGTGAGCTATGATCATGTCACTGCTCTCCAGCCTGGGTGACAAAGCCCGGTGACAGATTGATTGTTAGACAACATAAACTAGTAACTAACATTTTTTTCTACTTCCAAAACTTTGATTGTTAGACAACATAAACTGTGACTAAACTAGTAACTAACATTTTTTCTACTTCCAAAACTTTTGAGAATTCGTTATACATAAATTTACTTACATTCTTACCTATTTGATTGCACATATTTTTGTAAATGTACTTATTACCTGCTTTATTGCCTCTTCATCTGCCCTTGTTCAGCCCTCTCTGCCTGAAGCAGGGGACATGTTTCTAGTTTTTTTAATTTAATTTTTTATTTGTATCTCTTGGTACTTTTTTAGAACCTTTGTTTTCTGTTTCTCTGTAACCTTCTGTTCTCAAGATTAATAATGATACAAGAGTTTTGCTTCTCGTGTGGAGAATAAACTATTTGCAAACAACCTGCCTGCAAATAGTAGCTATAAACTGGACAAAGACAAAATATAAAAGCAAAGCATAACAAACACAATACAACTATGTAAAGGTTTTGGAGAATGAATAAGACTAGGGAAATATTAGAGGAGGTTCAAACTTTGTATTAAGCAAATGTCATGAGGTGAAGTGAGTTTCACATTTCTGTGGCTTTTTCTGAGGGCATCTGCAGTTGTAGTGGCAACATGGGACAATTAAACTCCAAGAGAAAGCCTATTGCTTTCTCTGTAGGCTGTAGGAACTCTGGGAAGGAGCAGGGATGTCAGAGAATGTAGGAAAACAGGAAAGTAAAGATACAGAGATGGGAAATTGTGTGTATAAATTCTGCCTAATTGTTTGACCCCTGAACTGCACATGCACAGGATAGACTGAAATCAGTCCAAACTGAGACCCAAAAGCACAAATTTTTCAACATAGATTAACCAAATTAATGTCCTATGAAAACAAAGATATTAGCGCTCTTTGGCTCAATGTAACACAATTAGGAATATCCACAATTAACATTGACAATGTCTAAGTTAAAACCCATAATTACTTCAACCCAGTAAAATGTTATCTTTCTTAAGGATAAAGAAAATCAACAGATGACAATCTTAAAATCACCCACATGTTGGAATTACTAGGCAAGAAAATTAAAGCAGGTATTAAAACTATGCTTAAAGAGATGAAAGGGAATATGGTTGAAATGAACAAAAATAAAGGAAATCTCAGCAGAGAAATAAGTTATTAAAAGAATCAAATGGGCCAGGCATGGTGGCTCACACCTATAATCCCAGCACTTTGGGAGGCCGAGGCTGGTGAATCACAAGGTCGAGAGATCGAGATTCCTGGCCAACATGGTGGAACCCTGTCTCTACTAAAAGTACAAAAATTGGTTGGGTGTGGTAGCATGTGCCTGTAGTCCTAGCTACTTGGGAGGCAAAGGCAGGAGAATCATTTGAACCCATGAGGTAGAGGTTGCAGTGAGCTGAGATCACGCCACTGCACTCCAGCCTAGAAACAGAGCAAGACTCCATCTCAAAAAAGAAGAAGAACAAAATGGGAATTTTAAAACAGAAAAATGTATTATATTAAATAAATAAATAAATTAGTAGGATTAACCATATAATGGAGGAGGGATTGAAGGAAAAGTCATTGAATTTAAAGCTAGATCAATAGAAATTATCTAATCTAAAAAGGAGTGAGAAAAAAGAGTGGATGAAAAAGAAGCAGAATCTGAGAAACCAGAAGTAAAATTTTATTTATTTTATATTTAAAAATATTTAATTTACAAACATTATATATAGTGCGCCTTGTGATTGTTTTATGCGTACATTTCTCAGTAATTATCACAATCAGGTTAATTCACACATTCTTCACCATCCATACTGTACATTAGATCCCTGGAACTTGTTCAACTGATAACTGAAAGCTTGTACTCTTTAATCAGTATCTTCCCATTTTCCCCACCACCATCCCCTGGCAATCATCACTGTTTCTGTTGCAATGAGGTTGATCTTCTTATATGATTTCATATAAGTGAGATCACAGATTGTCTTTCTATATCTTGCTTATTTTACTTCATATAATGTCTTACAGGTTCATCCATGTTGTTGAAAATGATACGTTTAATTATATTTTATGGTGGAATAATATTTCACTGTGTATATGTATCACATTTTCTTTATTCATTTATCCTATTTATCCATTGATGGACACTTAGGTAGTTTTCATTTCTGGCGTATTATAAATAATGCTGCAGTAAGCATAAGGGTATAGATATCTCTTAAAGATACTGATTTCATTTCATTTATATATAAACCCAGAAGTGGACTTGCTGAATCATAGGATTCTTCTATTTTGATTTTTGGGGGGAAACTCCGTACTATTTTCCAAAATGGCTATACCAATTTACATTCCCACCTACAGTGGACAAGTGTTCTCTTTTCTCCACGTTCTTGTAAACATTTATCTCTTGTCATTTTGAAAATAACCCTTCTGACAGGCATAAGGTAATATCTCACTGTAGTTTTGATGTGCACTTCCCTGATGATTATTGATATTGAGCACTTTTTAAAATATACTTCTTGCCTATTTGTATGCCTTCTTAGAAAAAAAATGTCCATTCAAGCCTTTTTCCCATTTTTAAATTGAGCTATTGTTCTTTTTTTGCCATTGAGTTGTGTGAGTTCCACATACATTTTGAATATCAACCCTTCATCATATATATATAGTTTGCAAATATTTTCTCCCACTCAGTAGGTTGCCTTTTCATTTTTTATTTCCTTTGCTGTGCAAAAGGTTTTTAGTTTGTTGTAGTTCTACTTTTTTTATTTTTGCTTTTGTTACCTGTGCTTTTCATGTCATATCCAAAAACCTTTTGCCAAGACCAATGTCAAGGAGCTTTGTTTTATGCTTTTGGATCTTACATTTAAATCTTTAATTCACTTTGAATTAATTTTTGTGTACAGTGCAAGACAAGGATCCAGTTTTATTCTTTCGTATTTGAGTATCCAGTTTTTCAAAACCACTTACTGAAGAGAATTTCCTTTCCTTATTATGTATAGTTGGTGCCCTTGCCAAAGATTAGTTAACCATAGATGTATGCATTTATTTCTGGGCTCTCAATTCTATTATATTGACCTAGGTGTCTGTTTTTATGGCAGTACCATAAAATTTTGATTACTGTAGCTTCATAAGACAAATTGAAATCACAGAGTGTGACGCTCCCAGCTTTGTTCCTTTTCAAGATTGCTATAACTATCTGTGATCTTTTGTGGTTCCAAACAAATTTCAGGATTGTTTTGTCTATTTCTGTAAAAAATATCATTATAATATTGATAGAGATTGGATTGGATCTGAAAATGCATTAGGGCGTTTATGGGCATTTAAAAAATAGCAGTTCTTCCAATTCACGAACTTGCAATATTTTTACACTTGTTTTTGTCTTCTTCAGTTTCGTTCATCAGTGTCTTAGAGTTTTCATGTACGAATCCTTCATCAACCTTGCTTAAATTTGTTTCTTAGTATTTTATCCCATTCGATGCTATTGTAAGTAGAATAGTTTTATAATTTGGACATCTGTCCACACAAACCTCATGTTGAAATTTGATGCCAATGTTAGAGGTCAGGCCTAATGGGAGGTGTTTGGATCATGGGGGTAGATTCCTGAAAAGTGGTTTGGTGTCCTCCTTGAGGTATTGAGTGATTTCTTGCTCTGTTGATTCCTATGAGAACTGATTGTTAAAAAGAGCCTGTCACCTCCCTCTTCTTTTTCTCTTGCCTTGAAATCTCCACACACTAGCTTCACTTTGCCTTCTGCCATGAGTGGAAGCAGCCTGAGTTCCCACCAAGAGCAGGTGCTGGTGCTATGCTTCTTGTACAGCTGGAAAAGCCATGAGCCACATAAACCTTTTCTTTTTATAAATTACCCAACCTTAAGCATTCTTTTATAGCAATGCCCACAGATTAAGATGGATAGTTTTCTTAATTTCTTCTTCAGAATGTTTTTTGTTAATGTATGGAACTGCAACTGATTTTTGTATGTGACTTTGTATCCTGAAACTATTGGGTTCATATATATGTTTTGTTGTGTTTTTTTTTTTTTTTTTTTTTTTTTCCTGGAGTCTTCAGGGTTTTTCTACATACAAGATTATGTCATCTACCAACAGAGAGAGACAATTTAACTTCATCCTTTCCAACATTTTTCTTGCCTAATTGCTCTGACTAGGAATTCCAGTACTATGTTTAATAGAAATAGTGAGAGTGAGTATGCTTGTTTCATTCCCAATCTTATAAAATACTTAGAGCTTTTCACCACTAAGTATGATGTTATCTATGGGATTGTCATATATCATCTTTACTATGTTGAGGTATGTTCCTTGTGTACCAAATTTGTGGGGAGTTTTTATCAAGAAATGATTTTTGTGAAGTGCTTTTCCTGCACTGTTGAGATGATCATCATATGATTTTTATCCTTCATTTTGTTAATGTGATGTATCACATTTATTGATTTGTGTGTGTTGAATCATCCTTGCATTCCAGGGATAAATCCCACCTGATCATGGTGTATGATCCTTTTAATGTGCTGTTGAATTTGGTTTAGCGGTATTTTATTGAAGATTTTTCTATCTGTAGTCATCTGAGATATTGCTCTGTAATTTTCTTTTCTTGTAGCATTCTTATCTAGTTTTAATATGAGGGCAATGCTGGCCTTGAAATGAGTTAGGAAGTGTGTCATTCTTGTAAACATCTATTAATTCTTTAAATGCTTGGTGCAATCCACCCATCAAGACATTTAGTCCTATTGCCAGGTACGGTGGCTCACACCTGTAATCTCAGCAATTTGGGAGGACAAGGCAGACAGATCAGTTGAGGTCAGGAGGTTGAGACCAGCCTGGCCAACACGATGAAACCTTGTTGCTACTAAAAGTACAGAAACTAGCTGGGTGTGGTGGTAGGCGCCTATAATCCCAGCTACTTGGGAGGCTGAGGAAGGAGAATCACTTGAACTCAGGAGATGGAGGTTGCAGTGAGCCAAGATCACACCATTGCACTCCAGCTTGGGTGACAGAGCAAGACTTCGTCTCAAAAAATAAAAGACATCTAGTCCTGGGCTTTTCTTTTGTGGGAGCACTTTTTTATTATTGATTCAGTCTCCTTACTTGCTGTTAGTCTGTTCAGAATCTTATTTTTTATGATGCAGTCCTTGCATCTTGTATGTTTCTAGGAACTTATTTCTTACTAAGTTATCCAATCTGTCAGAATATATTGTTCAATGTAGTTTTATTTTTATAATTCTGTGTGTTTTTGTTCTATCATTTTAATGTGTCCTTTTTCCATTACAGAATTTTAAATTAGAGTCATTCTCTCTTTTCTGTTGTTGTTAATCTAGCTAAAGATTTATCTATTTTGTTGATCATCATTTCAGATATTTCCTTTTTGTCTTTATCTGTTCATTCTGAAATATTCATTAGATATGTGATAGATTTTTTTTTATTTTGTCCTTTACACCTCCTAATATTTTAAAAAAGATTTTCTCTCTCTGTTTTTATGGTGAGTAAATTCCTTGGAATTATCTTTCAGTTCAGTAATACATCCTTTAGCTCCATTTAATGGGATGCATTCTTACTTCAGATACTAATTTTAATGACAATTTCATTTCTGTAAATCTCTTTATCAAACCTGCCTTTTTCATAGTTTCTTTCTTTCTTTTTTTTTTTTTTTTTTTTTTTTTTTTTTTTTTTTTTTTTTTTTTTTTTTTTTTTTTTTTTTGGCCTTTAGATTAGTTCCCCAAGACTGTGCCCTATTTTGAACTTAATGCTTATATGCCATTTAAACTTTTTCATATGCTGGTTCATTTATGGATGAACCATTCCTTGGGTTTGATATTTTTGATATATGAGCTTTTTTTCATTGGTGTTTGCTTTTTCTGTGAGACTCCCACATGACCTGAGTTGTTGAAGGTGTCCTGCTAAAGTGGATTTGTTTCTTCTAGGTATTCCAAATATATTAGTAGGTTGCCATTCTCAGTGATTGCAGTTATTGCAAACTTTCTTTGTGCCCCCACATTTCTCAGGTTATTACTGAGTTGGAAAATTCTCTTGGGGCGTTCTGGCAGAATCACAGTAATGCCAAATACCCTGGATCTATCTTCTTGATTTCTGAATTTCTTTCTTATAAAACATTTTACAACTTTTATGTATATAATGTTTATATATTCATACAGATATGTTTCTATAGGACCTTTATATAATAGAAACATTTCTGTGTGAATATAGCCTGACACTGTAAAGGAAACTCTTTCCTATTTCTTTGGCTTGACTGTGTTTCCTATACCTTTATATTTTAATAGAAACATTTCTGTGTGAATATAGCCTGGCATTTGAAAGGAAACTCTTTCCTATTCCTTTGACTTGAGTGCTTTTCTCCAAGGCATTTCTGGCTAACTCCCTGCTTCATTTCTTTTGGGTCTTTACTTGAATGTGATCTTTCCATAATTTCTTCACTGGTCCTCCTATCTAAAACTCCCAATCCCATCATTACTTTCCCCTTTCCCTGCTTTATTTTAATTCCTTAGCACAGATCATTGTCTTTCATTCTATATGTTTATTATCAGACATCCACAACAAATATTATAATCTCCATGAGATCAGAAATTCCCATCTATTTTGTTCACTCCTAAATCTCTACCACTTGGAACAATATCTGTCACATAGTAACTATACAATAAACATTTTAGAATAAATGAATGAAATATCCAATAGTTGTATATTGCGTGCCTTGTCCTGAACTAGGTGGTGATGATACAAAAGAAAGAAAAATGAACCAGATTCTAGCTCTCATGAAAACAATGGTCCTGTAGGGAACATAGACTTTTAAAATCATAGTTTGTCACTGTGATTGACAAATGCTATGCATTCAAATGAACTCTTGATGATCTTATTGGTACCAGGTAGATATTCCCTGAGAAGTATGGGGAAGGGGTGATTACTTTTGATATGCAGTGCATCTCAGACTTCTTATTCCCTTGTTCTATCTGAATATTGGCCAGATAATGCACATACATATACACAGAAAAGATAATGATTTAAACAGAAAGCAGTTTTATTGAGGGAGCTGACATAGGTTTGACCAAATTAGTAAGAATACCGAAAGCAACTAAGTATGAAAATAGAATTTCCAATGAAGTATTTTTGGTACCAGGTTTTTCTTTCAGGGTTGGTAGCCACTGTCTGATGAGCACAAAATGCAAAGAATTGGCCTAACTCTACATTCTGCTGCCTTGTGATTGTACCTAAAGAGCAAGAACACATTTGACTTTTATACTTCTGCAGGTAGTACATAGGAAAGGATATGCAGTTACTTTATTATAGTAAATAATAAAGTTCATGGCTGTACTTACAAAGTTGAGTTTTCAGCATGTGAAATGATGTGAAGAATGTTAAATCTCTAATATGTGTTTAATGTACATTTCAGTTGATTTTTCTCCAACTATAATAGTAGCAATTATTTTATTTTTATGAGGGGAAGACTACGTCACCTAAGGGAAAAGCTAATAGATTTCGTTTTAGTTTTTGTATTATGTTGAATTTTTTTTCCATTTCTAACTGATGTGAAATTCTTGCTACTCTGTCTTATACATGTTTTTACTTATTATCCCTAACACCTACTTACTTCTTTCTGCATTTGAGCCCTTATTTCCTCTGTGTTTCCCTACCTAAAATGTTTTATGCTGGTTATTTGGTGAAGTTATAACTTATTCTTGGTGCAGACACTGGCTGGCCAAGGTAAAGGACCAATTGATAGTGAGTCCCTTCTCCTAAACGCCATAAACAATGTTAATAGCTACTTGTATGTATATACTCTCATTAAGTCATCATAAAATATACATAAAATTTTATATAATATAAAAATTTTACCTAGGACATATACCTAGTAAGCTTTAATTCAAACCCAGAACTTCTAATTGAAAGTGGTTGGTGGTATTGTGATTCCATTGCTTTTTTAAGATATTATGCCTTCATCCTACCTAGAATTGCTTTTGAAGTTTTTCTAACTTGCCTTTGATTAAATGGAATTTACAATAAAAGATTTTCTACATTATCAAGTCTTCCACAGAGTTGAAATGAAAACACCTTGTAGGGGTAGCTGTTAGCTGCCTACTTTTATAGTTTCTTTTGATTGAAAGCTGCCGCTCTAAATTTGCTGCTCATATTTTTGAACTCATTTGTCTTTACACATCTCACAAATAAGTATTGAGTGTTGACTGTGTGTCAGGCACTAAACTAGACCCGGGGTATAGAGTAGTGAACAAAGTAGTGTGGCCTCTATAAAGTATACAATCTAGTGGGAAAGAAAGAGATAATAAACATATAAGCCAATAATCACACCAATAATTTAAACTGTCATATATGCAACAAAAGCATAAAGTAGTGGAAGTATCTGTCTCAGGAACTATAGTCAGAGGAGATTTTTTAGAGAAAGTATAAGAACTACATAATTGGTTAGTAACTGTAGAACCGTTTCAGTGAACTCTGTGTAACAGCTTCTCACATGAGTATCTGTTAACAGGTGAGATTTGGATGACTCACTCTTGCCCATTATGGGACCAAACTAACCAGGCTTTGTAATCTAGTGTTAATATTTGAGACTCAGATTCTCATAATGTAAGTTTGTACTGATTAAGAGGAAAAATAGGTGGAAAAAGCACAAGAAAATAGATTGGAAGATGAGTCCCTTAAAGATTGTAAATAACTTGTTTAGAATGTGATTCCTTAATTTTATTTTATTGCATTTTAAGTTTTGGGGTACATGTGAGATTCCTTAATTTTTTAATGCAGTACGAATTTTACTAATCATCAGGAATACTTGCTAACACAATTCATGCAACATTCCTTTAGCCAAAATTTAAGGCATACCTACCACATATTATGTACTGTGCTAAGTAAAAACTACAGTCATGGTTTAATGGTAAATAAGAAACAAATGCTTGTCCCCAGGTTTACAGTCTTATGTAAAAAACAATTACAGTGCAATAAAATGATTATTATGACAAGATTAGACACAGGACATCAGATTCTGGAGGATATAATCTCTAAACTAAGACCCCAGGGATGTATACAAGCAGGCCAGTAAAATTTTCACATTTCCTGAGAGTAAATCATTAATTTCAATAGCCATAACTTCAAGTTTAGAATATTTTGAAAATATAATTTTTAATATTTTCTAAATTTTAGGTTTTTTAAATAAATTTTATTAATTTGCTCTTAAACTTTTATATAAAAAGTTAAGTAAAGTAATTAAAAATGCAACAACTATTTTCTCCGTAAATACACTGTGAAATGTGAATTATAGGACAATTAGAATTATTAACAGTGTATTGTAGATCAGAATTCTACTTGAGAGTTCAAATTCATCATGTTTATACATGAAATTTGATATTGTTTCATTTTAAGTGGTAGCTATTAATACTAGAAAATTCAAATTTGGCAGTATTTTAAAATAAGCTTCAGTTTTTATGCGTTTTGTAGCTTTATCACAGCTAATCTGACCTAAGGTCTAGACAGACCAGCTGTGCCCTTGGGTTAACAGTGTTTATCATATGATTTCCTTTTCCTTCCTTATTGCCCTTTTTCTGTTTCCAGTTCACAGGGTTGATAAACAGATAACTGTGCTTGTCATACTTCTCTTTCTGATAGGCAGATAGCTTTTCAAACATGAAGGGGCAAACCTAGCTCAGTAATTTACAGAAATAAGCATAAGTTTTTCAAGTCTACGTTTAAATGTATAGTTTTTCCTACTATTCGTAGGACTTTCTTTTCAAAGAAACCACAGAAGCCAGGCACCTCAATTTTTAAAGCAAAATTGGCTTTATTGATGAGTAAAGTGTACATTTTATAATAACTGTATAATAATAATATAACATTCAGCTCTGTAGTGGGTCCAGAAGGACCAAATACATATTAAATACAATAAAATTATTTTGGATCACATAGTCTTCTCTCAAAATACCAAATTTAAAATGTAAAGCATGTAAATTATTCCTATGGATGCTTAGAGCTCTTTTATGAAGGCACTGTACCCACAGACCCAGGTGAGACCTTTTTTAGTATGTAAGTGAATTAGCAAGTAGATTTATTAATGGTGTAAGGGACATCTCTTGCCAGGCCCAACTATTGACAAACCATTTCTGTATTCTGTAACATAGAATTGGACCTATCCCACTGAAGAACATAGCTATGCCAACCTAGAAGTAAAAAGAGCTTAAAAAAAAAAAAAAAAAAAAAAAAAAAACTCTGTAGTGTATCTGCATCTGGAATGGTGCTAATAGTAACTTCATCCCATGTGATTGAAACAACTCTCGCAGTTACATGATCTGTGTACGAATCTGAAGACACACCACTTAACAACTCAGGATCTGTGCCGTCCTTTAAATCAAAACACAAATGGGGACTAGAACAACATCAATATGCATCCGTTCTGTCTTCCCAGCCATAAGAAAAAAACTAACTGTAACATTTTTTTACTTAGAGTTGCAAACCTCATACATAAGGCTCTGGTCATCAGCAGGATCTCCTTAGAATACATAAAAAGGTGATAAGTGCCCACATGTGATTGCTAAGAACATCACACAGCACCTTGGTCCAATTCCAGTTGAGTAATTACATTCATTTTGTCCTTATTTTCCTTTTCCTTATTGTTTCAGTTAAATGTGGAAAATGATCCTTCATTTTTCACCCAGTGAAGTTCGGCAGTATTGCTGCACACATTATTTAGACTCTACTGCCTTCCTTGTCGGTACTAGGAATGGAGCTTAAAAGTGCTTGTTAGAAATGTTACTGTGGCTATTACTATAGTTGCAGTGTTTCTTGATTCAGAAATGTTCTGTGAACACCAAGCACATGACTGGCTTTTGGATGAGCTGCTGGACTATAGGGTGATGTCTTGAACAAGCCTTCTTTATCTCCTTGCTCCCTGCCTAGCTTAGTCCCTTAGCTTAAAGGGACATACATGCTCTCCCTTTTAATACAACTATGATAGTACTAACAGTTCCCTTTTATCAAGTGCTTACCTTATGGCTGCCACTGTGCTAGTTCCTTTATATAGCTGTAACATATAATCTGCATAGACAACCTCATAGGGTGAGTAACATGATCACCATTTTACAGACAGAAAATTTAAATTGCTTGGGATCACAAAACTAAAGAGGGGAAGCAGGAATTTGGTTCCAGATTTGTCTGATGGCAAAAGCTAAGTGCTTAACTACCACCCTACCTCATAACTCTGCTGCTTCCCAGAACTCTAAGCCCCAGTCTCTGGATCATTGATCACACAAATAGTTTCTTAGCTTCTCTTAGTGCTTGTCACCACTTCACACAAGCTGACCCTATTGACTTCAACATTGGAATCGTCCTGCAGCACTGGCCTCAGAAGGGCGACACTGATTATGTTTACAGGCCACCAGGAAACTGGACAGCTGTTGAGAGAATCTCTACACATTTTATCTGCATAAGAAAAGTGATTCGCTCTATCTTCTTTTCTTTCCCTGGTGGTGCTGTCATAACAGTGTCTTTTAACAGG
Organism: Cebus imitator; assembly: GCF_001604975.1. Taxonomy (NCBI): domain Eukaryota; kingdom Metazoa; phylum Chordata; class Mammalia; order Primates; family Cebidae; genus Cebus; species Cebus imitator. The sequence continues at coordinate 730,517 of NW_016107472.1, read as the reverse complement.
ATTAACCAGTAACTAACTTATTTACTTTGGTTTCCAGTAAATAACTGCAGCCTGTTAATAATTGTGTATGTGTTTTATGTGACCTCAGATAAACTGAGACAATCTTACACATTTGCATTCTAGATTGGATCACTATTCCTTTATATTTAATCTCCTATTAGTAACTGTCTATTAGCAAAAAGTAGATCACATAAGGAAAAAACTTAAATACTTAATTTGCTAGTGCATTTAATAGGTGACAGTAATACACGTGACTTTTTATTGTTACCTAAATTCAAGTGTTTGCTCAGAAATATAAAATAATAAACCAGTGCATGTTTTCTTGCTTTAAAGTGTGCCAAATCTGTCACAAATGCCTTGAACTGTATTGTATTACATCTTTATGTGAGCTGTGTCTAAACATTTTTTAGTATTTTAAATTGTTAGCTCAGTGAGGGTAAGGTGCCTCCTAATTTATCTTTTAGCACATTGCAATGCCCAACACAGCACCATGCAGGTAGTAGATGCTCATTGAATGCTATTGAATTAGTGAATAAGTTAGGCTGTAGTAGGTTGAAGAGATGTGCAGTCCTAAATTATTCTTGCCATCATTTCACTCTGTATAATAAGTAAAGAAGTTTTACTAAGATGATTAAAAATGTGTTATTGAATTACTTGTGTAGATTCTAAAGCAGTGGGATAAAAGAGACCCTGGCTATGCCCCTTTGAGGAAGCAATGAGGGTGAGTTTCTCATTGTAGGTACAGTTAGTGGGTTTAATGTGTGACTGAATTGATTTATTTCTCTTAGGAAGATTACATTTATGAATTCCATATAGCATTTTATAACTTTTTCCCTTTACCCCTAACCTGCCTACTATTATTTTTTCCTATTAAAAAAGTAATGCTTATTATAGAGAATTAACTAATATGAAAGTAAAAAGAAAAATTAAAATCATCCATAATCTTATTTTCCAGATATAATCACTCTTAATGCTTCATTTTCTTCTTTGTTTTTTCTTATTCATATAATCTCATACTGTCCATTTAATTGGTGCCCTATATATTTAGATAATGTTATAGCATCATAATACTATAAATGTGCATTTTTCCATAAAATTTAAAATATTCTTTTAAGGTACCTTGTTAAATTTTGCCAAATATTTCTTTATATGGATGAGCTATGCTTTATTTAATTATTTTGCTATTAGATATGTAAGTTGCTTATAGCTTTTACCATCTTTATTAGATATTTAGGTTGCTTATAGCTTTTTACTATCTTAAAATTTTCTTTTTTACATAAATTTCTGTTGGTTTTCCATTATGTTATATTCCTGGGCAAAAATATTGAACTTTGAATTCCTGTACATAGTACTCAATAGGTTTCTAGAAACCATTTTGTAATCTACACTCCCATCAGAAGCATATGAGGATGCTATTTTATTGAGCCATCATCAAAATTATTATCACTACATACTGTTAAGCAAGTGTTATAAAGTAGACTTACTAACTATAATATGTTGCTGTCATCAGCTGTGCTCAGAAGAACTATATCAATTAAACACATCAGTTTGCTTTCAAAACGAATTATGAATTATTTATTTATTTATTTATTTATTTATTTTAGATCGAGCCTTGCTCTTGTTGCCCAGGCTGCAGTGCAGTGGTGCGATATTGGCTCACTGCAACTTCTGCCTCCCAGGTTCAAGCGATTCTCCTGCCTCACCCTCCTAAGTAGCTGGGATTACAGGCACATGCCACCATGCTCTGCTAATTTTTGTATTTTTAGTAGATACAGTGCTTCACCATGTTGGCCACGTCTTGAACTCTTGACCTCAGGATGTGATCTGCCCACCTCAGCCTCCCAAGGTGCTGGGATTATAGGCATAAGCCACTGTGGCTGGCTAGAATTATGAAATATTTTTAAGGATACCAGTAGTTCGGAGGCTGCATGTTGCAATACAGTTTCCACCTAAATCCAAATGTTTTTCAGGTCTAATTGTAAACTGCTACTTTTGTTGAATGTGGTGGACTTACATAGTCTTCTGTATCAATACTTACTTCACTGGCAGTTTTGACAAAATGGGTTGAGTCATTTTTCATTATATCTGATTCCTTCTTGTAGCAATCAATTTTATTTCTATTTGCTGTTGTAACTTAAAGTTAATGAACATTCAAAGTTTACTTTTATTTATGCATGCATTTTTTTGCGGACTGCTCTACAAAAGCACCTTTATTCCTCATCAACGTTCTATCCAAACTGAGTGCAGATGAATCGGAGTAGTTTCATTTTAGAGAGCAGCAGTCATATTTGTGTTAGGAAGGCAATAGCCTTGGAAGAATACCAAAAAAAAAAAAATCATTTTAAAGTGTTTGCCTCATCCTCTACTGAAAGCATTTGCGTTTCAGAGGCCATGGTGAGTCAGAGTCCCTTGCTGGTACTTATGATATACTGCTAAGGGACTCGTGTGTGTGTGTGTGTGTGTGTGTGTGTGTGTGTGTGCGCACGCACGTGTATTCAGATATATGAAATATCCTGTGGGGAAAATATTGATAAAAAATAATTCATCTCTTTATGCACTGAAACTTTTCCTAATTCTCTGCAGGAATTGTTGCAACATAAATACTGGTTCCAACTTAGTAAATTAATTTTTACTTATATTTGTTTTACATTTCAGAATACCTGATAAATTGAAAGTTTGTGCCCCATAGCTGCACAGGTGTGTATATGAATTACCTATAACTATGTAAATCTATATATTAACTAACACGTTACAGTATTTTTATGTTAAGATTGCTTTTGTAATATAAAAGTGTTAATTCTTGATTACTTACAGATATTGACGGCTTCAGCCTCAAAGGATAGTACATTTTATACATATATTTTATTTTATTCTATTGCAAGAATCAAGTAAACATTTCTAAGATTCGATGAGGCAGAATAATTTTAATTACAAAGCATTCATCTGGTGAAGAGATTATATTTTATGGAGTTGTACTATTAAAGTGAATGGTGAGTCACACCAATGCAAAACCACATTTTTGCCATTATTATTTTATTTAAACTTTTTTTTTGCTGTTTTTGAGTTTATTTTCTGTGATGGTTGCTTTAGATATGGAGTGGTTGCAGATGTACTGTCTGCTGCACTGTCTTAAGCACTAGACGAATGGAAAAAAAAAAATGTTTGCACCTGTTTAAGATCTCAACCATGTGGTGTTGTGGTTCCTGGGCAACAGGCAGGAATTCTCAAAAGCTTGGTTGCACCTGCTCAATTGTTGCTTGCAGCTATGTCATATGAGTGAGAGCACAGAGAAGCTTGTTAGCAGTGTGCTTGTGCTCTGACGTATTTTGTGTACTCTGACTGAAAGATTCTTACTTGATGTAGACCTTGAACTGTTACATTGATTTATTCTAAAAATCGCTGGTTTTAGCGTCTAAATATTTTCTTCAAATCCTCTGTTTTGTGACTCAGATTTTTTTTTTAGTAGCTGTTCACTGCCCTAGATAATGTGTTTGCCAACTTCTCAAAACAATACCTGGGAGAGTAGATCTCTTCAGATAACTGGGTTGATAATAATTTTTGTCCTGGTAGAACCATTTTGTGTTTGGCTCAATTTCATCATGTTGGCAGCCCCACTATGTGAGGCTGGATCTAGTTATTGATCCATTTAGCTGAACAGATTTGAAAGCATTTGGCTATTAGTGGACACGTGGGGCATATTCAGAAAATTTAAGGGTATATTGTAAGATAATTTCTTAATTTGTGCATGTGTTTCTGTTGCAGTTGGGTTAGAAGTGAGAAAGAAAAAAAGTGAAGATTAAATACTAATTCTAGAAGAGGGGCTAAAATCCAGATGTAAATTTTATGGAATGTTATTCTTTAACAAATGCTAGATGCTTGGGTATCTTTTCATAAGTGTTACTGGTAATGGTATTAAATATCTTTTAGTTATGGCTTTATGTTTTATGACAACTATATTTTTAATATAGAAAAGTTATTATAGATTATATATTTTGCTAATAGGTAAAGTTCTATAAATGCAATAAAAAGCCACAACTCAATATAAAAGATATTTAATTAATTCATTCAGTAGGCACAGATTTCTAATATTGAAAACATTCAGATGACTTGCATTATTCTCTTTAACGTATTCTTTTAAATGCTGAGGAGTTTCCATCAGCATTTAGTAACTTAAATCTGAAGTCTTATAGTTAGTGTATCTTTTCCTTTTATTGACCCATTTGGATTTTTTTTTTTTTTAACAAATCACTTTGGTATGAATTTAACCTCTTTGGAAGTAGGAAATGCAGTACAAAGGCAAGTAGAGGATTGCCACAGCCCCTTATACAATGCCTTGTACATAGTAGTTGGTCAATAAATGTTGAATGAATGCATTTATGAATAAAACATTTCTGGAGTTATATTAGAAATAGAGGAATTGTGTCCTAAAATCTTATTACTTGTTATACATTTTGGATGAGTCTTGATGGACTTACTTTAGTTCTCATACTGCAAGTTAGATAGAGATGAGTATACTGATAAATTCTGTCCTTAAAATGAGAAATTAATGGATAAAATTGATCGTCTTTGACTCTTTTAATGAATAATTGAAATAACACTATTTGCAATATGCTTTAAACTAATTTTTACTTACTACAAGAAGTCTTTATATTATTCTCATCATACTCATAAGGCTGAGGCATTAATGGCCAAGTTACTTGTCACCTTGGAAATATTTTGCAGCATATAAATAGACAAATCTTCTATGTTATATGGTTATTGTTTCGTCTTTCCTGAGCACTAGCTTGTGCTCTCTGTCTCTCTCCCTCCCTATCTCTATCTCACTAAAGCAAAACAAAACAAAAACCCTAAAATGTATGTTTAATTCCTTTGGGTCAGGTAAGATCAGAATATTAAAAATCTGTAATTATTTTGCTAAGCAAAAGTAATGGACCCTGTGTTTACTGTATACATATTTATAATTATGGTCTCTATGACTCACTAAATTTTAACTGTAAATAGAGTCAAAATAGAGCTGTTAAGACCTGTTTTACATAGACCGTTCTAATGTTCCATTTTGTGTGGCATAAGCCTATCACATAAGATTGGCACAGTTTACATAATAAGCCAGTATCTATTGCATTAAAACCTTTTGTTTAGGGTTCTCAATTTTAGTACCACTGGTTTATGACGTATGTGGCACTTTTAGGCTTGGAACTACCTTTCCTCAGGGGACAGTTTTTCTTTTACCTCAGTTCACACCAGTGGGCAAGAGGCCAATACCAAGGACATCAGTTTTTTCCAGTGAACCTTAGTGTGGTAGATTAAACTCTTTTTCTCTGTGAGTGTCAATATTAGAAATTAAGAAATGAGCTAAGAATATATATTTGCTAGAATATTAATTATTAAACTAGACAGATATTAGCAGCTTTTGGAGGGTCCTGTGTCAGGAATACATAGTCTAGAATCTCAAAGAGGGAGAAATTCCTATGCTCTAGGATTCCTGAGCATTATTACAGGTTCCCCTGTGATTTCAGAGTTAAAGAAATAAAGAAAGAAAACCCACATTTATGAGAACATAGCATGTCTAAATATAATTTCTTTTTTTCCACCTTCTTTTCCTCTCTCCTTTCCTCAGTTCTTTTTATTCTGCATGGTGACTGGATGTCTGCTGTTTGCTAGACATAGTGCTAGGCTAGATTAATACAACAAAATCTTTGTCCTCAAGAGCATACAGACTAGTGAGAGACAAAGATGTATCAATAGAGTTCTTTTTGACTTCACCACTTATTGTTAGTATGATCTCAGTCAAGTTACCTAATCTTTCTGTTCCCTTTTTCCTCATTTGTGAAACTAGGAAAATAATAGTATCTGTTGTCTGAGAGTTAGATAACACGCTGCATGTAAGAGTCTTAATCCTATGGTTGGCACATAGCAAGTACTGAAGAAATCTTAGCCATACTACTGTCATTTCTATCACTACCATTACCACCACCATCTCCACTACTGCAATTTAGACTCTGAAAAAAGAGCATCTAATTGTCTGGGAGCAGGGATCCTGGTCTGGGCATTGTCACATAGATTGTACTCAAAGGTTCTATACAAAGTTATCTCTATTTCCTTGCCCTTAGAAGATATTATAAAAATCATGAAACAGTGTACTAATCTTTATGTGATATTTTTATTATTTTCCCCCAACTTTTGTATTGTGGAGAAATACACATAACATGAAGTTTACCATCTTAACTATTTTTTGGTATACAGCTCAATGGTATTAAATACATTTATAATGTTTGCACAGCCATCACCACAATCTATCTCTATATAACAGTTTCATATTGTAAAACTAAGACACTACAGTACACCCATTAAAATATAACTTCCCATTTCCCTCTGCACTCCCACTCCCAGCCCCTGGCAACCACCATTCTAGTTTCTGTCTCTGTCATTTTGACTACTGTAAGTAGTCATGTAAGTGGATTCATATAGTAGTATTTGTCTTCTCATGTTTGGCTTATTTCACTTACTGTAATGTCCTCAGCCTTCATCCATGTGGTAGTACATGTCAGGATTTCTTTCTTTATTAAGGCCAAATAATAATTAATTGCATGTATATACCACATTTTGCCTATCCATTCATTCATCAGTGGACACTTCGGGTTGCTCCCATGTTTTAATTATAATTAATAATTCTGCTATGATTATAGGTGTATAACTATCTCTTTGACAACCTGCTTTCAATTTTTTTGAGTATATACACAGAAGTGGAATTGCTAGATTGCATGATTGCATGGTAATTCCATTTTCATGTGTTCTTATAATAAATAAGATTAATTTCATTTAAATTCAATACAGCCGTCTAGGTTGTGCTTATGAATAGCACTGTTTTCCTCATAAAGAGAATAAGTTGAGTTAGGTTTAGTAAGAACACATATGCTGGTAATGTGAGTTCAAATGCCTTCAACAAGCCTGTGAATACCTTAAATAAATCAGCATCTTGGAACCCAATGATGCACTTAGGATATCTGGATTTTAATCTCATGCTTCAGTTTGAATTTAGGAACTTTGGATTCCTTACAACTGACATTTACCAAAAGTCTAGCTCTATTATTCAGTAGCTGTGCGACCTCATCAAGGTTGGCTGAGCTTACTAAGCCTCAAGCTTTCCTATGTATAATATGGTGGTAACACCACCTTCGTTTTTAATGGTGGATATGTGGATAAAGGTAAATTAGGTATACAAAGTATTTTGTGCACGGCTACCACCTCTGTATTATTACATAGTATTCTCTGTGTATTATTTTTTTCCTCTCTCCTCTTGTCAAAATATAAAAATTGTTATGATGACTATTATAGGAATTTGAAGGAAATGTGGGACACATACATTAAGAAAGTTAAATTTGGTCAAGTTATAGCTCTGTTGATATCTGTTGAGTATCTCAGTTCAGCATGGTTAGACTTGTAATTTCTAATTATGCATGCTACATTTCTATAGAAGCCTAGGGCTGTATAAAGAAAAACTTAAGATGGGGATGCTCACGTTGACTTCAGTGTCTGTTGATTATGGGAGTGTGTCTTGCAATAGAAAGCTTGTTGACACAACCCAGACAACTCTCATCCCTGTTCTGAAAGTCAGATACCCTTCAAAGCAGTCTCTTGCAAATGATGAATAACCCATGCTTGACGAGTTACTTTCACATGCATCAAAGTGACCTAAAAGTGGTCCTGTTGGCAATCTAAGCAGCCTCAGGTTTACTGAGCATAGTTGTCCGTGCATATATGGCTGTGTAAGGTCTTATTTTTTCTTGAGAAGGAAATTAATGTGGTAAGATTTTCTGATTTCCTTCTATGCAAATTCAACAGTAGAAAAGTGGATTTGTGAATTTATATGTATGATTTTCCCTTAATTATCTTTAATAAAAGCTAGATGATCTTAATTATAGTAAACCATTTTCCTCTGCCAGGCTGTTTATATTGCAGCAGTATCCCTCCTGAACAGCAATCAGAAAAGGATTCTTTTAAAATAAAGGAAAAGCTCTAGATAATATATAGAATTTATTATTACTCAACAGAGGTAATACAGTTGACCTGCCTAACACCAGATATGTAGTTTTGACCATGATGAATCAAGGTAAATATTTATTAATTGAATTTTTATTTAGTTAGGCATATTACAAAGAACCACAAACCTGGTGGCTTAAACAGAAATTTGTTTTCTCACAGTTCAGATGTCTGAAATCAGGTTTATTAGCCAGGTTGGTTCTTCCAAGGGCTGTGAGGGAAGGATCTGTTCCAGCCTTTCTTCTTGACATATAGATAGCCATCTTCTTCGTATGTCTTTCCATATTGTCTTCCCTCTATAAGTATCTGTCTTTGTGTCCAGGTTTCTCTCATCAGTCATATTGAATTCAGCCCTACCCTAATGACTTTATTTTAACTCAATTACCCCTTTAGAGACCTTATGTCCAAATAAGATCTCATTTGGAAGTACTGGGGGTTAGAACTCCAACATGTGATTTTTTTGTGGTTGGGGGGAGGAGAGCAAAACTTAGTTCATAATAATTGGACTAATAGTAGTTAACATTTATTGAGTAACTTTCATATTCCAGATGGTGTGTGTTTGTGTGTGTGTGTACACGTACACACATATATATATTTGATATGTACATATCCAATACATGTGTGTGTATAAATATGTATTTTAGGATCCTTGCAACAGCCCTATGAGGAGGATGTTATTTCCCCCATTTTACAGGTGAGAAAACAAAATGTCAGAGAGGATAAGCAATTTGTCTAAAGTCTTATAGCTTGTAAGTATTCAATGCTGGTTATTTGAACCTGGCATCCTATGCTGCTTTTTAAATAAATAAACCTGATAACAACTCAGTCAAAAGCCCAAAGATACTTTGAACATTTAAGGTTTTTGTGTTTTTTGTTGTTGTTGTCATTAGGACTTGTGCCAAGGGACATTTTGGCTCTCCAAAATGGTGCATAAATGCCTAATCATTGACTGTCTATCTCTTTATTCCTGAGTTTTTTACTGACAGTTGTCTTTGAAGTCTTAGTGTTTAGCACTCCTGAACCTGATAAAGCTTTTGGAAAGGCTGGAATTTGAACATGCATGGGTTGATTCTGGCCCCCATTTTTGTGGATGGCACTGAGAGACAAGTCATGCCCAGAGTCTGTTACTCAGCACATGTGCTTTCTTCTCTCCTTTTCTCTCACTCCCTCTCCTTCCTCATCTTTGTATTTTCACTAATTACCAGGTAGCTTGTGATTTTTTTTTCTTTCATTCAATCCCTGCTATAAGTAACAAACACTGAAAGAGGCTGGAGCAAAGAGTGACAAAATAGGGAATATTTCTGCTTACATGAAAGCCAGTGCTCTTATACGTGTGTACTATACCCTGGCCACAGGCTTATTGTTATTTACAAAAAAAGCAAGGCACATTGTATACCTTATATAAGTTTCCAGTCTTACCAATGAAAACAGTTTGTTTTTCACATTTAAGTTTTAAAGAACTTGTTCATGACCCAATTTCACTAATAATTCTCTTAAGTAACCCTTGTACTCATTTTAAGATTTTTTTCCCACCCACTGTCTGTCTAGCCTGGTTTAAAATTTTTATATATGTACTTTTAAAAAATTGATTAGCTGGAGTGCTGCCCATTCCTCTGTGCTGTATAATAAGGATTTTAAAACTGCACACTGAATTCTGTATAGTGTAATTAAAACTGACCCACATTTGGACCTGAGTACACCAGGACTTAGCCAAACTTGCCATGAGCTGAGTTCTGGTGGCAGATGGGAACTAATGAGGACACACTCCACTCCAGAATTTCCCAGCTGCTTGGCCCTTTTTTGTACAAACAAGGTTTGGAGCGAAGTCCGGATCCCAAGAGCATGTTCTGTAAATGTGCTGTACCCAATGATTTAGGAAATGTTCTCACAGAATTGGGCTGTTTCAAGGTATCCATAAGGCCTCAGTGACTTTCAGATTTAAATTCAAAGGGGACATTTGTGTTTTCTACAACCAATTTTTAATTTTAAAGTGAATAAAACATCACATTCCCCCATCTTTTCTCTTAATGCCTGGTGATGGCATGATCACTTTATATCACAACTTGGAAATTTGCAGACCATTTTCTCAGAGACAATTGCACATCAGGATAGACAAGGTCTCCTTGCAACCTATGGATCTCTTCAACTAGTTTGATGTCCTGGGACTATTCAGGCAGATGTAATTGAATCAGTTTGAAGCAGCTGTAGCTGGCATGTGGTCTCTCAGATTGCTAGCACCTGCTTGTTTTTTTTGCAACTCACTAGAGTGAGAGAAGTGCCAAAACCAGCATTGGTCTTGGAGCAGATAAAGCACTCCAGATCTTATATCCCATTCCCCTTCCAGCTTAGCCACATCATCACTGGTGCCGAAATTAATAAAATCCCTTTTCATGATTAGGTTTGAGGTATACTTTTACTTCGCATTCTTCTCCGTATTCAGATCCTGACAGTACTGACCATGTGAATCCAAAAAAATAAGCGAGTATAATGGTGATCAGGTGGCTTTGGGGCTCTCTTATCATTAGACAACTGGGTAGCCTGTGGTTTGCAGAATCATTTAAATGAATGCACCAAATTCATTTGCTGTTCCAGCACAGTCTTATTGGCACAGAGAATGAGCAGTTAATGTATAACAAACTGTGAGCTGTTATGGAATATGATGAATACACTTCCTTAGCAATGGGGAATGTAAAGCAGAGCTTTCTGTCTAATGTAAGGTCTAAAATAATCACCTTGGATTTCTTCAACACTTACTATGTGCAGAAAAATGAAATATACTAAAAAGAGATAAAAATTTTAGGACATAATAAGTATGTAAAATATATTTTGAAATACACAGATTTTGATTTTTTTTTTTTTTTTTGAGACAGGGTCTCTCTCTGTCACCCAAGCTGGAGTGCAGTGGCACGATCTCGGCTTACTGCAATCTCCCTCCACCTCCTGGGTTCAAGTGATTCCGCCTCAGCCTCCCAAGTAGCTGGGACTACAGGCACGTGCTGCCATGTCTGGCTAAATTTTTTTTATTTTTATTTTTTATTTTTTTTTTTCTGTTGTTGTTGTTGTTGTTTTGAGACAGAATTTTGCTCTATTGCCCAGGCTAGAGTGCAATGGTGTGATCTCGGCTCACTACAACCTCCACCTCCTGGGTTAAAGTGATTCTCCTGCCTCAGCCTTCCGAGTAACTGGGATTACATGCATGCCTGGCTAATTTTTTGTATGTTAGTAGAGACAGGGTTTCACCGTGAGCTCAAGCAATCTGCCCACCCCAGCCTCCCAAAGTGCTAGGATTACAGGCATGAGCCACTGCGCCTGGCCGGATTTTTAAAAAATGTTTAACCTCATTTAAAAAATAGTTGTTTAGGCTGGGCGTGGTGGCTCACGCTGTAATCTCAGCACTTTGGGAGACCCAGTAAGGCGGATCACGAGATCAAGAGTTAGAGACTGGCCTGGCCAACATAGTGAAACCCCGTCTCTCCTACAAATACAAAAAATTAGCTGGGCATGGTGGCAGGCACCTGTAATGCCAGCTGCTCAGGAGGCTAAGGCAGGAGAATCACTTGAATCCAGAGGCGGAGGTTGCAGTGAGATTGCAGCACTGCACTCCAGCCCGGACTACAGTGTGAGACTCTGTCTCAAGAAAATAAACAAGTTGTTTATCTTCCCTTTGTTTCATTTTATTATTTGGCAGGCATATATTTAATCCTTAAGTGTCATCAATATCCTAATGTTTAGTTTGAATCTGGTCATGATAAAGATTACATATTTACTTGCATTTTATAGCTTATGTTACAGATTTACTCTAAGGGTTTAACATTGATAATATTTTGAGAGGAGCTATGACATAAATGGAGTTCATAAATAATAGTCATAAGCATGAATTCTAAAATGGTAATTCATTGTCATCAGCAGATGACTATATTGGAAGGCATGAATACATGCCGTGAGTATAGTGAAGTATCTATGGTCCTGACTGCAAGAATCTGCAAGATACTTGAGGAGAAATGATACAGGTTTTTTAAAAATAAAATAAGGCTCTCTCAGTGTCAAATTGCATGCTCTAGACCTGAATTTGGTGTAAAATGAATGCTACAAACATTTTTTTTTTACAGTTAGGCAGTCTAGTTGTGAAGTCAATGATCTAAATTGAACATACCCACTATCCCTGTCTGTGAGACAATGCTAATCCATTATGGCTGTCTCTGTCAATACACCAAAACTTGACCTTAGAATCCCTCTGAATACAATACTTTAGACAACCATTACCAATTGATGGAAATTTCATGTAATAGGAAACCCATTTGCCATTGCTGAAAAAAACTCATTAAGTGCTGAAGATATTTAGCGGAGGCTGAGATTTCTGTGAACTGCTGGGAAGAGGCTGAACTTGAGCTCGGTCTTGAAAAAACCATGAAACATAGGACTTAAGGAAATAGAAAGGAGAACATCAAGCATTGTCAAGCTAAGTAATGTGTACAAATGAGTTAAGATTGGAATTATATGGCATAGTCAAAGATAATGAATAGACCTCAGGTGTAAATAAATAAGTGGTTATGTAATTATTAGTTTAATGTTTTTCTCTTCTGCCAGACTGTAAACTCTCTGAAGTGTGATAATATTATTTATTATAAAATAGCTACTCAGACCATCACTGACTCCTCCTATCTGAAGTAGATCTCCCATATATTTCTGTAGGTTCTTATTATTTTAATTCATATACACAATCTAGTTCACAGTTTTGGAAGCAGATTATCACTGCCAAGATTCTGTATGAGGAATATAGGAGAATTCAAAGAAGATTTTCTTCTTTTTAAATTTATATAAGAACAATAATTTTTAAGAAGCTGATTTTTATTTTTATAAATACTGTGGCACTTTCAACACTGGCTTGGAGGAATTTCTATTTTAACTGTAGTAATTTAAGAATTTTACTGTTAATACATATCTCTGGTTTGAGGGAATAAAGAAACAATATAATAGAGAGAGAGAGAGTACAGGATTTAGAAATAGAAGAAAGGGATTTCAGCTTCTCTGTTATGACTTATTGGCTATGCGATATAGGTAGCTGTTCTTGTGCTTTTAGGCTCAGTTTCCTCATCTGTAACTTAGAGATGAGAACATACCAAGGCAGTTTAAAGTTAAAAACATCTCTTCTTCTTCCTCTTCTCATTAATCATCATAATTATAATGGTATTCTGAAACCATGTAATAAAATATGGTCTTCTGTATAGATCCTTTTTTTCTACTGCTTATTATTTGCTGTAGCTATTGCAGATTTACTCTACACCTTGAGTAGAGCATTATGCTAACCTAAAAAGAAACAAGAATTTCAGAAACACCCTATAACCTAGTCATGGCTAATATTTACTGCTGAGTTATTTGCACCTCAATAACAATTCTCTGTCATTTGTAATATATCTGCTTAATATTACTAATTTATATATTAAAAGTAAATGTTTTATACCAATCCCAAACAGTGCCTTTTTATGATTTATTTTTTATTCACTCATTCATTTATATACAAATTATTGTAGCTACTAACACAAATGTATTTACTTTCTACCTGATTATATAGGAATATCCTAATTATCTATATTCACATCTTACTGAACTTATGAAGTGTTAGGAGATCAGTGTCTTAGGGGGAAAAAAGGCAAATATAAATAGATTCATCTCTGAGTTGTAAGAACCTTTTGTTTCTACCTTTAGAATATTAGGTGACTAATTAATTGCTAATCATAATTAATACACACTTCTTAAGTTAAAAAAGCAAAAGAAAATAATTTGATATTGCAGTCTCCTAGGAAGTTAATGTTTTCATTCTTTGCTGCTTTAAATATATAATGTCTAATACTTAATATCTGCATGTATCATCCTTACAGTTTTTAGAGTCTTCAAGGGAAATTATGAATACAATTTCTATTTTTCCAAATGAAAGGGTTCCTGTACATTTAGGGTAAAAATGTGTGAATAGATATTTCACACATTCATATTTGTGTGAAATATATTTTCAAAATATATTTCTTAAACTATTTTACAATATATTTTTAAATAGTATTTGGACTTTTTACAGTATTTTTCATTCTTATTTTTTGTTAAGCATATCAAAAGAGGATTATATCACAGGTTATGACTTTTTAAAAATAAAATGTTAAATCAGGTGGGAATATCTGAAATTTAAGATTTAAGTGTAACTACATAACAATGTGCACAGATAATTAATAGGCATACTGAAAATTAACTAAAATGTTGCTTTTAAAATGGCATAAATTTGCATATCAAATAGAATAGCTGAGTTTAGTATTACTTAAAAAATGGTTGATTTTATATATTAGGAGACAATTCAAACATAATCTTTAATCGTGCTGGTCTGACGCCTCAAACCATGTTCTGTATACTTATTAGGGTCTTTGCCAAGTGTAATGATAGTATATACTCTAGGCCAAAAGAAAATTGATTTTCCTCCCTGTAAATTTGTTACTGATATTATATTTAAATTTCTATTGATGAAAAATAGGTAATATTTACTATCTGAATCAAGTTCTTCAGAAACATAAATAATTTTTTGAGAGCTGATTTATGTGCAATTAAGTAATTTCCAGCATGCTTTTGCTATTGATCAGATATCATTGTAAAATATTAATTATTTACATCAATATACCACATGGATTTCTAAAAATATAAAGCCTCGCTTTGTCATCCAAGCTGGAGTGCAGTAGCATCATCATGGCTCATTGCAGTCTCAGCCTCCCAGATTCAAGCAATCCTCCCATCTCAGCCTCACCAGTAGCTGGGACTACAGGTGTGCAACACCATGCTTAGCAGATTTTCAGATTTTTTTTTTGTAGAAATGGGTGTTTCACTATGTTGCCCATGCTGGTCACAAACTCCTGGGCTCCAGCAGTCCTCCTACCTCAGCCTCCCAAAGGCATGAGCCACTGCACCCAGCCTATTAATTTTTATTTTCATTTTTAAAGGATCAATTCCACTTTAAGAAGAGTTTCTGGCTTGCTTGAAAGGATTGGATTAGAAGATGTTATATCACTTTTGGAGTGCATCTGCATTGGATTTAAGAGGGAGCAACTCCAAATAGAAGGCAGTACAGTTCGTTTGAGGTTGACTTACTGCTACCAGAAACCATCACTTTGAACTCTAAGTTTTCTTATTGATCTTTCTTTGTCCTTATGTGCTCCTATCAATTGAGGGCTTTCAGGTCACTATTTACACTTATAAAACTGCTATACTTCTTCCTCTGTTTTAGTCCTAGAGAGTACAGGGATAGTGTATTAGTTACCTATGGCTGCTGTAGTAAATTTAAATAAACTGGGTGACTTTAAAACAACAGAAATTTATTCTCTCACAGTTGTGGAGGCCACAAGTCAGAATCAAAACACAGCAGGGCCACATTCCCTCTGGAGGCTCACAGTGAAAATCTTTCGCTGCCTCTTCCAGCTTCTGAAGGTCCCAGGTATTCTTTGGTCTTTGGCACTATCACTTCAAACTCTGTCTTCATCTCTACAGGACCTCCCCCTCTGCATGTGTCTCTCTGTGTCCTCTCCTGCTATTATAAGCATATCAGTTATTGGATTTAGGGCCCACTTTGAATCAGGGATGATTTTATCTCATGATTCTTAATTAGTTGCATCTGCAAGGACCTTGTCTCCCAGTAATGCTACATTCTGAGGTTCCAGGTAAACATGAAATTTGGGGGATGCTAGTCAACATTCAACCTACTGTAGGGAGTAATTTTATTCTTCTGTACAAATATCTTTGGAAGGCTTATTTACACACTGCTATGGTTTTAATATTTGTCCCCTCCAAAACTCATGTTGAAAGTTAATCCCCAATGTGGCAATATTGAGAGCTAGGGCCTTTAAGAGGTAGGTCATGTGGGCCCATGAATGGATGAGTCTTTTCTTGGATTAATGAATTAACGGTTATCATGGAAGTGGTACTGGTAGCTTTCTAAGAGGATGAAGAGAGACCTGTGTTAGCACGGTCAGCCCCCTTGCCATGTGATGTCCTACATTGCCTCAGACCTCTGTAGAGAGTTGTCACAGCAAGAAAGCTTTCACCAGTTTTGCCCCCTCAACCTTGGACTTCCCAGCCTCCAGAACTATAAGAAATAAATTTCACTTCTTATAAATTGCGGAGTTTCAAGTATTCTGTTATAAGTGACAGAAAACAGACTAAGACATATGCTAACATGTTAATTATATTTTCCCTTGGTAATTGACAAAGTTTATTATATTTTCTGTTTTTAGAATACTTGTTGGCTTAGCACCTTAGTTTTTTTTTATGAATTTAATGGAATTATGAATCATTTTCTGTCATTTTTTTTTAAACTGCTGAACTTTCTCATTATAGATTACAAAGTTGAGGCATAGAATAGGTAACTAGTAGTTACTAACTCTGCCAATGGCCTGCAGAACTAAAAACTGACATTGGTATCATCCATCTTTTTCATGAATTCATGTGTGTTGAGATGCCAAATGTACCTTTATAGTCCATGGTACTTTCACATAACTTTACTTGTGACCTAAATAAATCGTGAGTTGCAGAAAATGTTTTTCATAATGATCTCCAGATACTATAAGCCAAGTATACAATTAAAATTTAGTGTCTTAGATGGATAAAAGTATTGTGCCAGATGATAGCATGTTGAGACCACAAGGTAATCTGTCTAATTTCTATACTTAGCATGGGCCAGGTCTTAATAGAGAATTATGGATATGGCCACACATACAAATATACATCCATTAAATGAACACTGGAATCATGAATATCTAGGTCTAGATTAAAAGAGCAAGACTCAGAGGTTAATTTGTAAGTTTAAATAGCCAGTAAATGGCTGAGACAGGACTAACCCTAGCTCTGCCCAACTCAAACACCTGTTTTTCTACTTCTCCCAAGTTGATTTTCAAACTGCAGGAAATGTTTGCGTTTTTCCCCTCTTAAGTAAGGAAGAGAGTACTGTTAGGGTGAGTGGGTAGAGGGAGCAGAAGGTAAACTATACCATTCCTAAAAGAATTGGGATATAATTGGAAGCATTTGTTGACCCTCTCTACCTCATGGTTGTGGAATATTACTAGTATGTTTTCTTTAAGAATGCTCAATAAGAGAAACAATTTGAATTTTAAACATAGATAATTAATAGAGTGATTATATGAATTAATCAGAACTAGTATTATAGGTCTCATCTACTGAACATTTCCTTTACTTTCAGCTCTTTTGCTGCACTTCTGTTCTGGATAAAATATAATTGTACTCTTGTATGACAGAAAAGTTTTACAAATAAGCTTAGGTTTCCCTGCCAGAAAAGAAAAGATGAAACAAAAATGAAAATGAAAATTAAGTAATCTCTGAAATGGTAATATAGTTAAATGTGAAAATATTCTTTTGATAATATCAAACTGGGATTTGCACCCAAAACACATTATTTGAATTAACCTATTTTAGTTTGTCTTGTATCTGTTGCTGGAAAAAACTAAAAACAAAAACAAAGAGAAGAAACTATTATTTTGTTAGAAAGCAGATTTCTTTCTGGTGTGGATTACTCTTCTACTCTTCTATTATGAGGAAACAATCACAATTCACTTGATCCCAGGCACTAGAGACAGCTCTGAACAAGAAGACTGAGAGAGAGAGAGAGAGAGAGAGAGAGAGTAAACAAATTAAGAAACGCATAAATAAGATACATTCAGGAAGTGGTGTTATTTGTGAAGTATAACTACAAAAAAAAATTGGGATAAAGAATGGCTGGTAATCCAGGGGCAGAGTGTAGGTGGCCTTTCTGAGGAAATAAAGTTTGAATAATGTGAAGGAGCCAGTCAAGGGAAGAACTTACACGCAAGAAATGCAATCTCTAAATCATTATAGGTTGCGCACGGTTGTGCATCCAAGGGGTGTGTGTGTGTGTGTGTGTGTGTGTGTGTGTGTGTGTGTATTAGAGTAGCTGTGGTAAGGGAGGCATGTTCTGTCAACTATTAACAATGTACATTTGGGAGGTCTGCTTCTTCAGGGGCAACCAGTTGATCCTCCCCTTTATCCTGGTACTAAATATAGCCATATTAAGCGTTTGAGAATGGATTAAAAATGCTTAACCGTATCTCCTTAAATTTTGCCATATCCTGTAAATTTTTAACCATATCTCCTAAAATTTTGTTATTTCTGAAAGCAAAAGTAAGTTTGGTCACAAAGGGAGGGATTGGATTTATTGCTATTCTTAGTCTCCCTAGCAATTTGATTGTCTGTTCTGGTACCATGGTTTGTTAGAGGAGCCACAGGGACTTTTGAGCCATCATTTCTCCCTTTGGTATATCACTTCTTCAAGTAGTAGTATCAACCCTTTTCCTCCTTCCCTGTATATCAAGACTGAAAATGAAAATGAAGGATTAAACTGATTTTTTTTATTAGTCTCATAGGGAGCCCAAGATTTAACATAGAACTTTTCAGGAATATGTAGCTATCTCTCCATTTGAGGTGAGCACAGGAAGTCTATTTTTCTCATTTCTACTTTCACCTTGAAACAGAAATTTCACCAAAAATTTCATTCAAAATTGTTTATTCATAGCTGAGCAAAGATGTATGGTAGTAAATCATTGAAATGATCTTTAATTGAATTTTCCTGAGTTTAATGTTTCTAATCAACTGTCCATTCACCACATTATTTTCCCATTGCTTGGTGTTATACCAGATAATAGTATTACCATGACCCAGGCTGATACTATATAAAAAAATGCACAAGAAGGTAGGCCATCTACTGTGAACATTTGAAAAACAGAGTCAGAGAAAATTTTTAGAGATTGTTAGGTTTTTAGATGCGAGAGTCTAATTTTTCTTCACTAGAAATACTAAAAATCGATCAATATACTTTTTAGTAGGGTTTACCCATGCCCTAATTTACAAACTAAACTACAGTGTGTGATTAAGAACAAACCATTCTTATCAGTTATATTCTTGACTCTTACCAAAGAAATTCCCATGATTCTGTCCTTATCACAATGGAACCCAGAAATGGAGGAATGGACTACCTGCTTTCTCATAAATTCCACATGCACACTTTCCTATATCTAACTGATAAGACCTTATAATTTGTCATCTGAATAATGATTGAGAGATTTTTGCTTGAAAAATATGTATCCAAATGATAGGAATATTAAGTCACAATGGAAGGCATTATCATACTGAAGCCTCAAGTACTACAAATTAGAAACAAGATAGATGTTAATATTTTAACTTGTGAGCATGCACTATCAGGTTATCGAATATCAAAAACATTTTAAGAATGCTTGTGGCAATATATACCTGAATTCTAAATGATTTTTGATATTTTGACATGATTTTCTATATATAAGAGCATATATCAAGGGTGGATTCAACAAATCAGCTTGGTGGCTGTAAGTTGGCAGTGAAGTATATAAGTAATACATTTCTGATTAGTCTTATTTGACAATATTGCTTCAACATGTGGCAGAACTAAACTGTTGAGACCGAGAGATACTTGTGCATGGGGATAGTCTTTAAGATGATATTTAGTTTATTCAATGAGCCAAAATTTTCAGCATATATATTGTTTGCTTTTGTTATAAAAACATGGGTACAGTCTACATACAAAATACCAAGTAGAGATTTGTTTATTGTAGTAGGCATAGGTGCTCAAAATTGATATTTAAGCCTCAAACATATTTTTCCACCATTATGTATTAGATTAGTAACACATGAAAGTATGTACTATTAGAACTATAAGGTAACTTACAGGTTATTATTTGAGCTAATTTAGTTATTATTTTACAAATGAGGAAATGGAAACCCAATGAAGTTAAATGATTTACTGTGGGACCAGACAAGTCTAGAATGAGAAATTTAACAGTGGAGCACTCTTTACTTCCATGTATGTACCTTTCAACATTTACCATTACACTGAACAATTTTTTTGCTATTTGTATTTTTAAAATGTACTTACAGTGTTAAAAAAAAAAATTGTGCCATTGCACTCCAGCCTGGGGCAACAAGAGCAAAACTCTGTCTAAAAAAAAAACAAACGGCAACAACAACAAAAAAACCACACACACATACACACACACGAAGTTTGAACGGTACACAGGGATATAAAATGAAAAGTATATGTTTACCGACTGATAGTACTATTCACCAGAGATAAAAAGTTTCAACTGTATTTATGTGGAGAAATGTGTTTACATACCTTTAATTTAAAAACAGAAAGGGAATCATACTGTTCAAATACATTTGTATTTTTTCTTAATGTCGTAGCTTATTTTATATATTCTAGAGATTTTACAGTGTTTATACTATGGCGTATTGTACTTTATCTTTTCCTCTTCTCAAACAGCTACTTAATATTCCCATTTTATGGATGTAACAAAATGTATTTAACCAATGCCTATTTATGGAAATTTGGTTATTTACAGTTTCTTTGCTGTTTTAAAATATTACAAAAACCACTTTCTAAATATATCCTTGTTTTTACTTTAATATACACATAGTATACTTTCCTAGATATGTTTATATAATTAAAATTTTTATAGGTATTAAAAATTTGCCTTCAAAAACATTTTTCTGACACACACATGTAACAACATTATATAAGAATCCTGCTTTCACACAGCCTCATTAGTACTGGGTTTTAGCAAATTTTTCCTAATCAGAAAAGTAAAAATGATATTTCATCATGGTTTTTATTTACATGTCTTTACTTATGAGTTAGATTAAACAACGTATTAAAATTTCACTGGCTATTTACATTTTTTTAACTTTTTTTGTGAATTGGCTGTTAAATACTTTTTTATATTTTCGACTGTGTTTTAAAAATATTTTATTGGTTTGTATAGCCTCTTTATATGTTATGAAAAGTAAATTTTCTGTAGTGTGTGTTAAACATATTTCTTGATTTTTAATTTGCTTTTTGAGTTTTGTATATGTAAAACATTGTTTTATGTAGTTTCATTTTTCAGTCATTTCCTTTATGACTTAGAGAAATTCTTACCAAAAAAATTACTCAGATTTTCTTCTAGCACATTTATGATTTAGTCTCTTAATATTTACATCTTTAACCAAAATTTATTTTTGCATGTTGTATAGCTTAAAATAATTATTAACACTTATTTTTGAGAATGAAAATAAAGTTTGATGTTATCACTTGAAATAAAAGAAGCAATTTTTAATTTTTTGAAGTCTCATGAATTTTGTATTTTTCTGAAACTTTATGAACTTTTTAAGAAGGCAGAGATCATCACTAAAAACTGACATTTTTTATTACTCATCAATCCTTGATTTCTATTCTTGGTGACATAGGAAAATCCCAAGAAAAACATCTTGTTTATCAAAAATATATAATTATATTTTGATAATTTAACCAATGATTAAATCATTGAAAGCATCATAGAATAAATCAAACACCTAGTGAGATACTTTTAACAGCAAATCCACTTCATATGGTAATATTAATATTACTTACCTGACAAAAAGCACTTATTTACTTATCAGTAAGACCCTATATCTGTACAAATGAAATCAAAATGTGAAAGTTGTAATTTAAGCAGGACACAATAGCTTGGTGATAAATAGATTTATTTGTACCTTGAAAAGTTCACTTCCAGTAGTCATTATTATTAAAAGGCAATTATTTAACATGGTTTTTGTAAGCATAAAAAGCAGACTGGAGACTCTAAGTGTTCTGCTGACTGACATCTTTGAAAGGTTTGTAAAGAAGTGAAAGATCCATTCAGTTAGAAAAGTTGAATATTCAGCAATAAAAGAACATTGTCCAGTTTAACATCTATTATATTTATATCTCCAACTGACAAGGAGAGAAGTGAGTATAGGTGAAATGTGAAATCTAAGTAGGAGGGAGGGATTAGGAAATGTCATTTAACTTTTTTCCTATCCTTCATTTTATTTTTAATATAATATTTATATTTCCCTTCTAAAAGTAATATATATCAATGTAAAACTGTTTGGAAAACACAAAAAGACAGAAAGAAGGCAAGAAACCCACCATTGATATTACTATTACCACTTAGAGAAAAAGTTATTATTAATATTTTGATGTGTATATACATGTGTGCATGCAATAACATGGTATTATGCATAGTTATGATTCTGATTTTTCAGCTAGCAATATATTATGAATACTTATTTCGTTTAATATTTTTTGTGACGATTTTTTAATTGATTATATAGTATTCCATACAATGGTTGTGTTATAATTTACCTAGCCAGTCTCTTATTCTTGGATTTATTAGTTGCTTCCGATTTTTCTTTAGTAAAAATAAATTACAATGAATATTATTGTGACAGTACTTTTTAGAAACATCCCTGATTATGTCATCAGGTAAATCCTTAAGTATAATAAATAGGTGAAAGATATATGTATTTTAGGGGTTTTGATGCAGTTAGCTATACCATTTACACATTGCTGTGTCTGTCCTAGCAGTCTCTGAAAGTGTCTATTGATTCATATCCTCATCAGTTCTTGGCATAAAACTTAATGTGGCTCAAAGAAAAGCTCTCAGTGGTCTGGATAAAATGAATACAAAAAGGTAGGAAGAGGTCAAGCAGAGGTAAGTGATGTTTTTGTATAAAAGATGTTGCAGGCTGCCTCAGTCTATGGAGAACAGCTTTCTCCAGAGCAAACTTGCATTTTCAAAGGCCGCGGGGAGACTCTGTGTGCTAACTTGGCACAGTTGAGATGTCCCTGTTTGCTTTAAGGCAGTGGCCTGACCCTTCAAGCATACCCCATGTATTCAGTGATTGAGACCACTTACTCATACTAATCATTGCACACAGAAAATACATAAAAGATTTGTATTCATCACTCAATATATTTTGCTCCTCAAGTGTCATGAAACATTCAGGGTACATTAACTGGCAAATGCACACCTGGAGTATGTTACTTAGCTTTAGAAACTGCTAATTTTTTAAAAAATCAAATATTTAATTTTGAGGAAAAAAATCAGTTTTGGATTTTGAGCATATATATCATCTTTCATTTTGGCCCAATTAACCCAGCAGGTGTGTGTAAATTAGGTCACTACTTTGTCACCGTGGTAACATGCATTGGGGAGGTGGATCTTAACCACCTCCAGCACAGGTGATGTTGGCTGAGTTGGTATTAAGAGGTGCTTTAGAAACAAACAAGGCAGAATTTAATATGTTAGAGTGTAGAAAATAGGTCTGATGTCGGGTACCAACAGATAATTCATTCTATCACATGAAAACAAGTACTGCCTCAAATCTGTATAAACAAGAGAGATCTAATGAGCCTTACAAACAGGAATTGTATTGTAAACTTACTGACAATCTCGGAAAGAACAGACACTACAGCACTCGTGAGGCGGTAGTCTCATTTCCTCATGGAGCAAGGGATTTGAAGGTCGGGGTCAGGTTCTCTGCAATTTAAGGCTGTTTTTAGAACTAAGCTGTGGTTTTCAGAGGATCAACAACTTCCTGACTACTCATTCTAGTGACTAGATTTCAGTCACTACTGAGAATTTTTTAAGTGCAGCATCTAATTATTTCTTTTACGTGCTGTTTTGATCATTATTCGTAATTGTTTATGGGTTAAGAAGTTGGCAGAGTTGGTCTATGCCAGCACTCCAGCACTCATACAGTCCCGATAACTCAGGCTTCTTCTCACCAGGTGGAAAATCAGACATGCTTCAAGATCGCTAGTTGAGATTGTGCAATCTGTTTGGCTGCTAAAGGTTCCAAATTATGTGGGCATTCTGCAGCCCCACAGAGTGGTAGAAATTCTTCACTTATCACTGACAAATTCACACTTCTTCGGGTCACTAAAATTATAAACATGTATTATTAGATGCAGAACAGGTCAAATTAATCATGTTATATATATATTCAAGGAAATACATCTCCCATGACCACTTGTAGCACCCAGATATGGATGATAATTCTATCAAGGCTTTGATGCCAATTGGTACTTGGCTTTATAATTTTCAGTTTGCCCTTATGTCCTGCTTTACATTTGAAGCATTTTTGTATACCATAATTTTTTGTGTGATATTTCAGACATGGCATTTCAGAAACTTGAATCTCCTAGTGTTTGTTTTCAGTTGGTTGTGACCGCAGCTTTATTAGTTGTTTCGTGTGTTTTCAATAGTTAATATTTACAAAACACTAAACAAACTCTTCAAGATTGCTTTCCATAATCTCCTGTTCCATTTGTCAAGGATGAGAGCTACAGAGAGAAGAGTCATAGTGACTCACCCTGTGTCACAGAGTTTATGAATTTACTTTCAAAGGAGAATCAAGGGTCCCTGGTTTTCAGTTCTTTTTTTTTTTTTTTTAATTTTCCAAGAGTCATGCAGGTTTGGAGACTTACAAAGGGATAGCATTGCTGAGTGGAGAAACATTTGACTCAAGTACCCCTAACATCTCTTTTACCATGTATTTCCTCCCTGTATTCAAGTTTTCTTTTCCATCATCTCCCCAGTAGATGATGAAAACCATTTCTTTTTGAAGAGCTAGTTCATATGATAAAGATCCAAAGTCTCAATAAAATCTATTAACCTGTTAAGGGTAAGTATATGCATTGTTCACTGGAGAGCATGATGCCATATTCTACCCTGTCTGCTTGGGAACAAGGCCGATGGCAGCACAAATTAGCATCAGAACAGAGCTTTATCACAGTGGAATTCCAGGTTGTTTTAGGAATGAGACACGAAACAAAAATACAGTGATTAAATCTATCAAATATTAATAGAGGAAATTGTAGTAGATGCAGGGAACTTGGACTCCTGAATTGTAGTAACCAAGCTGGAGAGGAAATGGACAGTTAAACAAAGTAAGGCTGTTTCTTTTTTTCGTTGTTTGATGAAATAATTTTTGCCCCTTTTAAGTGGTATGTTAAGAGAGAGGGAGGGAGCCTGGTATATCTGAAACAAAGAGCTTACACAGTCACCAAGCCGGTTGATTTTTATACCTTTCTTTACTGAGTATTGTCCTTCAGTACAATACAGAGCCATTTCTTTGTTCTCACAAGCTAGCAGTTAAATTGTATGTAAATGTATGCAAATTAGATGCTGTCTAATAAAGAGAGTCATTAGATGGAAGAAATATTTAGTTTAGAAAAAAAAGCAGGTGTATTGTGTAAAAGAAAATGTAAGGCTACAAAAAAGCCCAAAGTTTTGTGGACAGTTACAGAAAAAATTATTAAAGACTTACGTCTTCGTGACCTTTCCTTTGTGCTTATATACATGTGTGTGTTTTAAAAATATTTACATATAAAACTAGGGGATTGGCTTCTTTCCCAGAATTACTGGAAGCACCTTCACCAGGAACATTTGGACTTGAATAATCTCCACAGCAGCATTTTACTTCTTGAATTAAATGAATAGTAAAATGAATGCTTTGCCTAAGAACACTGACTGCTTGTTTGGGTTCCTTTCCCGTAGGTTGATAGAGGCTTAGTGGCTCCATGGTGTGTATCTTGCAGTTGGTCATCTTGGCTATTTTAAGGTTTCCTTTCCACACTACTCCACTCCACCCTCTAATATGAACTTCTTAAAAGAGACCTCGACTATAAGCTCCTTGAGAGGAACCAACAGTTTCCTTGAAACTTTATCAATGCTGTATTCAGTGTTTAGCACAATGCAAGCTTGCATTTAGCATTTATATGGTAAATGACTATTCAAAAAAAAGTCTTACCATCCAGTTTCCTTAAGACAGCTGTAAGGCAAAGATGAATAGGAGCATAGTTTCTCTTTAGGAGTTGCTAATCTACTAAAGGTATCAGATAGATATACACATATTTAATATATAGTACACTGTACAAAATAGAGCTAACAAATAAAACATTAGGGAAGCATGAGAGCTTATGGGTATCATAGATGATTTCTAGGAGGAAAGTGGATCTGAACTAAGCCTCGAAGTTGGTAAGAAACAGATGGTTAGCTATGGTGGGGTAGAGATAAGCAAAGCTGCAGAATTCTCTGTGTTGTAGTCCCAAATTAATAGTAATGTACTAGATTTTCTTCTAGTCTCTTGTGAATTTCCAGCAACAGCTTGATTTTAACCTCCGCAGAAACACAAATGAGAGCTGTGATGGAAACAATAATTACTAGAGTCCAGTTTTAAGTCTAAGTCAAAATTTTAGTCACATTCAACTCTGAATAGGAAATAAGGTAAAACATGCAACAGGACTTTATAACTTTTTAATTTTAAGGCATTATAAATATAAATTTTTATTTTATCTTATTTTTTTTTTTTTAGAGATGGGATCTTGCTCTGTTGCCCAGATAGGAGTGTGGTGGCACCTTCTTAGCTTACTGCAGCCTTGAATTGTTGGGCTCAAGAGATCCTTCTGCCTCATCCCACTGAGTATGAGGATCCAAAGGCATAAGAATGGCACAATGGACTCTGGGTACTCAGGGGGAAAGAGTGTGAGGGATAAAAGACTACAAATTGTGTGTGGTGTATACTGTTCAGGTGATGGGTGCACCATAATCTCTCTCACAAATTACCACTAAAGAACTTACTCATGTAACCAAACACCATCTGTTCCACAATAACCTATGGAATAAAAATTCAAAAAAAAAAATCAAACAACAGGTGTATGCCACCATACCCTGCTAATTTTTAAAACTTTTTTGTAGAGATGGGGATCTTGCTATGTTGCACAGACTGGTCTTGAACTCCTGGACTCAAGTGATCTTTCTGCCTCGGCCTCCCAGAGTGCTGGGATTACAGGTGCGAGCCACTGCATCGAGCCTAAAATTTATTATTCATAATGTATACTACTGTCCATGGTGTGAAATAAAATTTGGGGGATAGGAGATTTAGGGACTTAGAATGGAATATCGCATGTATGTAAAGTGTCTTATAGTTTGCAAATCACCTTCCTAAATTATTTTAATTACAACTATTGAGGTAGCAGAACCTGTAGTATTATTTTCATTTTGCAGATGAGGGAACTGAGGTTCCAAAAAGTTAAATCACTTAACCAGTAAATGTCATAGCCAGGTTTTCCTGATAGGTTGTCCAGCTCTTTCCACGTGCCTCACTGTCACCCAGAAGCAACACATGGGAGAGTTATATAGTTATAGAAGCAGCATATATCTTGGTTTCTAATTTTCTTCTAAATATTTTTCATTGATTTGGTTTTATATCTCCATTTTCTCCATTTTAACATGGGTGAAATATGTAAGACGAAACCGAGGGAGTGTAAATGGGAAAGAAACTGGTTATTTTGGTAACTGGTATGGATATGAAAACCATAATGAGTCTGTGGATTGCAAGCATTTTAATTTATTTTCTTGACTTTTGAGTTAAAGAAAAGATTTCAATGTGAAGGTGCAAAATATGCTGCACTGAACTAATCTTGGAGGTAACCAAAGGGCTGTGGGACT
Source organism: Cebus imitator (assembly GCF_001604975.1). Classification (NCBI taxonomy): domain Eukaryota; kingdom Metazoa; phylum Chordata; class Mammalia; order Primates; family Cebidae; genus Cebus; species Cebus imitator. The sequence goes on along the minus strand of NW_016107472.1, from coordinate 703,095 downwards.
AACAGCTTTTGATATTACTTAGTGCTTATTATTGTTATTATTATTATTTCTTTTTAATTATGCAAAGTGCTAATCAGTTTGATTATGCACAGTGCTAATCAGGTTAATTATGCAAAGTGCTAATCAGTTCTTCTTGAAGCACACGAGGAGAGCAGAGGTGCTGGCCGTGAATGGCATAGCTAGATGGGGGTAGTCACGGCAGTCATTCCTTATTTAGATAGGAGTAGACAAGATAGCAAGGGGTATTTATCCATAAAAATAGAGAGGAAAAGAAAGAGGACTATGAGCACATGAAAGATTGCAATTTGAACAGGACATTGCTTACACGTAGAAAGCTCTTCCCCTCTGTTGCATAGTTTGGTTGGATAGTCTCTGCTATATTTTGAAGGCACTCATTTGAAGCCAAAAAGACTGCAGAGGGAAAGAAACAGAGTATTGTATAGCTAGACAAGTTGTCAAAACAACTTATTGTAGTTGGCAAGCACCAATTCCTGGGAGGACAGTAAAGGAAGTAGAATCTAATAGACCTATACATGAAAAAGGACATCAATAAAGAGAATTGAAAAATTAAGGGAGTGCCATTCTGATAAAATAAACAGGGCCATCTCACTGCTGCATTGTTATTGGGACAGCCGTCTGTGTAGCCTATTTCCTGAGGTGAACTGAGGGCTGGCTTCTAGGTGCTGGCAGTGGTCTCTATTGAGAGTGGTGATGACGAATATGACAATAAGGGTTTTATGTAATAGCTCCTAGTTGGATCAGCTTTGCTGCTGCTGAAATCAAAGTGAATTTTAATATTAACTTGCAGGTCTATGCTTATTAAGCTGGGTGACTTCCTGTGAAGATGAGTTTATAACAATATGTTCATATGTTTTTATTGAACAATGACAGTGGTGCTCCCCTAAGAATGCCCTTTGTATTCTGTCCTCCTCTTCCATTCTGTGGTTTGATAAGCTATCAATGAAATGCTGTGATACCTACTTGTTTGAATGTATTCAGAGAGCAGAAAGCACTTCACTGTTACTTAGTGAATATTCATTTTTTATAAAATGTTTTCAGTCCATTAGACTTTTCCTTTACTCTGGAATTTAGGCAAATGTATACCTTATTTATGAAAGGGAGGGTCTGATTCCCCCTAGATAACCTGACAGAGTATTTATTTACCTTTTCTTTTTAAGCCTATGTCTAAGCATAGCTCATCTTCACAAATGCGTGAAATGATCTTATTTCTGGAAATGTCCAAATAATGGTAAGAGTGCTACAGAGGCAAAGTCATTGATGATATCTCCAGAATAGGGTGCATTCATAAGTTATTTCTCCAGAAGTGTTGGTTCTTGGATAAAGACAGGCTTTCAGTTTTCATTATTTCTTTACTAGGACCAATTTCATTTTAAAATTTGAAGAGAATGACATAAATCTTTGGTTTCCAAGGAGAATCTGGAAAGAAATAGATTGTTAGAGGACAGCGCCTACAAATTGAGAAAGCCTGTTGGGGGCCCTTTGGGGATTTGGCTGGAAAATTCTGTTATAAGCAGTCCTTCTGCTCAGCTTCATGGGAACATGGCTTTAGAAATGAAATATCGCTTCTTGTTCCCCACCCCCCAAAAACTAAGATAAGGATGAAATATTCATACTACCCTTTATTTTCAGAACCGTTTGAGTTATTTCTCAATAAATTTAAATTTGTCCTTACTGATTTTACCCAAAGGGTACTTTGTAAATTCTATCCATTGATGGTATACTAAACTCTTAATTCCTGGTGAAGGCATTTTAAGCCAAAGACCTTGCTACATAAAACATTTATAATGTCACTAGGATGTTGAAAGGAGAAAATCATGTGATCCAAATGGCAAATAGAAATAAAGTTAGTAACATCTAACTAAATATGACCAGTTTTCTATTTAATTACATGCATGCACCCACATCACACACATTCCCATATATGAACCCATTAATTTCTTCACTAAACTATGTTATTTGAGCACCTGATTTTTTTTAAGTGTTCACTATATGCTAGTTGTAGTACCATAAACTCCCCTAGATACTGGAGCTACGATTGACTGAAAAAGAGACGAGATACCTGGCATCACCCACACAGGATGACATGATCGTTTCTAATGATATTCAGCCTTAGAAACCAAGCTTTTGTATTTCACTTCTTCTCAGAACTTCTTTTCGTAATCTATATTATTCCACTGCTGGCCTCAGTATCTTCAATTAGCCACAAAATAAGAGGTAGGACTAGATTGTTTCCAAGGCACCTTCATCTCATTCATATTCGCTGTCCTAAAGTCTATTAGTTGATTAGACTGTAAGTGAAATTTATCCATTATTACCACATGAACAGCCTTAGAATCATACAGAGTTCTTTTGGAATTTGATCTTTTAGAAAATAAGTAATTTCTAGCTAATTCTGTGGACACTGCCTCCTTGGATTTAGGCCAAAACTGAATGTAGAAAGGGTGGACTTTTAAATACTCCACAGTTTGAATTTTGGCACTGGCAGTTACTAGCTGAGCAATTCATAACCGCTTTGATCCTCTGTTTCCTCTTAGTCCCTACTTCAAACAGTGGGTATGAGTATTTACTAAATACTCCATAGTCAGTCCTTTTTTATTTCTGGCAACTGTAGCCTTCATGGCTCTTGTTACCAAAAATATCTCGAGCTAATTCAATTTCCTTTCCCCAAATGCCTTCTTTCTGCATTAAGTCAATATTTAAGTTAACTCAGTATTTTCTCTCCCATTATGTCTTTACAGTTTTATTTCTTCCTGTTCTCTTTCATGTGTACTTTTACCACCTCCCTACTCATCCTGAGTCAACTTTTGGTTACTTAAATTTTTCATGATATGTAACATAATCTTGGCTACAACAACACAAAATGTGTGCAACTATAATTAAAGTCAATTAAATAGAAATATGTTTTCTCCATCAGACCTGTACCATAGTTGTTTATATTTTTGACTTACTAGTTTACTGGAAACCTCTTGAGTACAAGGGTTGTGGTTTTAATCCTTGTGTTTCCAGTATCTAGCATGTATTCTGCCAATAAGAAACTCACAACCTAGCAAGGAGAAAGAATTTAAAAGCAGTAGGATATATGATCTCTTAGTGGAATATTAAAGTAACAGAATATATGATCTATTAGTAGTAAAGTGGAGAAGTTGGGAGAGGCTCATGGAACAGATATTGGGAAGGCTTTATGGAGCAAATAATATTTGTGTTTGTTTATTTTAAAAGGGTACTTAATTTATTTTTCCTGACAGGAAAAGAAAGTAAACTCTAGGCAGAAAGATCATGAAATAGACTCATGCGTACAAAAAGTTGGGAGGAAATGGGACCATGAGACAGAAAGAGAGACAAGAAGGGAAGATTAGAAGCATATTATGAACGGCCTATGTGTTATTTAATCTTACATGAATAATCCTAGCTTTCCAAAATAAGTATAAGTAGTTGTGGTATACAGCATGGTGTTGCAATAATATGACTGTTAGCTTTTTTATGAAGAAGAAATAGTAAGATTTAGCAACCAGTGAATACAAGAAAAAGATAATGAGAGATCATGTCAGAAAAAAAAGTCTGGATCTGGGTTGCAACTCTACACCACACTTGATTTGTGACCTTAAATAGTTAACTTCATCTTCCTAAACCACATATCCTTTAAGGTCACTCACTGTGATCTCCTTTTAACCTACATGAGTTTAAGTCACTTTTACTGATTATTATTAAAGAAAGTACCTATTTTGGATGCTTTAGATACCGGAGGTTGAGAATATTTGGTGTTTTTTAAGAAGAAAGATAAATTTTATACCAGTATCACATTTAGCCTAAGCTGGTGGGAGGGCATTTGGGAAGATGAAAACGATGACATAAAAGAACAATATTGTTCTGACCAGAAAAAGGCAAAAAGAATCTCTAAAAGTAAAAGTAAAGTTATAGCTTAAACTATCCAAGGAGGCAGAGTTACTGAAAGATGAATTTAACTGAGTTCTGCACTTGAAGGGGAACATTAATCCCGGGACCTAAAGAGACCATAGATTTCCCTGATTTGTCGACACTGTATGTTGGAATTTAACTCCTATGATTGGTAACTAATGAAAAAATGAAATGAAAGGGGAGATAGGGTAGGGAATATAATAATAGGGTACTGGCCAGTGGTTTCCAAAGCTTTGACGTATACATATATGTGGTTGGGACAAAATTAATTTCATGACAATAATCATAGCCTTCTCCTTTCTTTTATCACAGAAGATAATTCTTCTTTTCATTCTCTTCCATTTCTTCTAAGAACTCTCTTTATGCCAGCTAGCTGTCAAAACTTGGGTAGTGTGGAATCAGAGGAATAAAAAACATAACTGGAAAAGTGATCATAGTGGAGGGGGGCTCAAAAGTGTCAAAATTTTACTTGGGTAAAAGAAAGGGGCTAGAGATAGAAGGAAAAATGAGGAAGGAGGAAAGAAAAGTACCCATAAGAGGTAGATGGGATGGAGAAAAGACTTAGAGGTAAAAGTAAGCGTAGAGAGAGATTTTTGATGCACGGTAGCTGTCATTGTGTAGTTTATTTAAAGTGGCCAAGATGAAGAAAAGAGATTTTCTCTCTTACTCTTCTTGGTATTTTCTTGAGAAACTGAATGAATATTTGAATTTTTTATATATATTGGGGTGTGTGTATGTATGTATGTGTATGTGTGTGTGTGCACATGTGCGCATGTGTGTGTCTGTTTCTGCTTGGCTACTATTTCTTGGGATTAAAACTCGGAATGATCTGTGCTGTGACTTTGTTCCCCATTCCTACCACCATCACCAATATGACACAATGATGAAGCAAGGCTCAGAATGTTCAGTTCTTTATAGTCAGTAGACTTCTATGATTAATGCTCCATTAATCACCAGTTCTTGGTGTTCAGTTTAACCCCATAAAAATACTGGAGTGGAGGAGATGACAGTCCTCTCAAGATGGCCCTAATTTCTTGGGCATTTCACCTACATAATGATCTTAATTCATGTGTTTTTACTTGTTAGGGGTCAGATGAACAAAGCAACTTTTATTAACTATGACAAATTTGTGCTTAGGTGAGAGAAAAGACCTCTACTTTTCAGGCATTATTATTTTCTGGAATAATCTTCAGGAATTAGGTAGCCAATTAATCAAGATCCCCATAAGAAATGTTAGCAAGTAAGACAATATCCAGTAAAACACTATTAGCCAACATTGTTATTCAGGAATTAAAGTTCATGTAGGGTAGCTTTGGCATCATGAAATTGTTCTCTGTAAGATTGACCTACCACCAATGACATATATGTACACACTTTAATTGATGTGTGGGAACTTGGTGCCACCCTACAGCTGAGATTTCAAGGATTGTGCGAAGATTTCCTGAGAGTAATTACACATTTTTTATCCAATAGATTTTATGTATTATCACATGTCCGTTTTAGAAATTTTCCTTTGTTTTTATTTTTGGCGTTGAAAAAGGAATGCAAACTTCATAAACTTACATTTATACTGTTTGTTTGTAAGATTTCTGAGTGGGTTATGTAACATTAAGCATATGGCTATACAAAGATTAGAAAAGCTGTGGCCATCAGGAATAAATATTGGTGATAACACTGATGAGATTTCACACACATAGTTTATTCTGAGAAAGACTTGCACAGAACTTAGATCAGGAAATAGGCTTTTTTTGGTGAAAATATTAAAGGAAGCATTTGTTATAACATGGTAAGCTTTGAAATTTGGTTTTCTACTTCCACTTAAGAGGAAACACCTTAAGTCTGATGAATTTTTTTTTCTTATGGCATTTGAGAGTACTTAATCTAGTATAAATACATTAAACCCCTTAGTAATCAGACATTTCAAATCAATAAAATATCTCTGAATAGCAAAATGTATCACTGCTCCAGATTCTTCCATGATATGAAAAACACAGAAGCAACACATGTGGACTTGATTTAGTGGTCAAGGAAAATTATGATGCAAAGAAGAATTAATGAAGGACTATTTTGGTATTGGGAATGAAAAACTACCACAAATCTTAAGGGTGTACATTAGCAGAACTTGGTTTGGGTTGAGTAGACTTAAAGCAATATTTTGAGCTAGCTTCTTAAGGAGTTTTGAGGATCACTTTTTTTTATCATGAATTTATGCTACATCACAAATGCAGAATTGGAGAAATGTAAATCTATGATTTTTTTTACATTGATATAGCTTCAGTAACCTCCTAAGAGATTTGAGATCATTTGAGATTTTTAGAACATGGATACCTCTAGAAAAAATGAGGAGGTGCCAGTAGCTCCTCAGAAGCAGCCTAGCTTCACACTGAAGGAAGATTCATAAGGCCTTTATAGAGCAAAGATATTTGATCAAAACATTCTTATCATATGGAACTTCTTCCTGCGTAAAAAAAAATAACTGTTAGGATAATTAAATCGGTTATTTGCAGCTTCTCTCCTTTCCCCTCTTACCTCTTCCACCTGCACAGTATTGTTCTATTGAGTTGCCCTGATAAGATTAAAAAATGATCAAACCAACCCATACACATTTTATTATGAACAAAAAAACACTTTGAAGGATTCTATTGATACAAACTAATGCAAGGTGACAATTTGTTTATTAAAAAGTGTTTTGAATATCCACTTCCATTGATCATGTGGAACTGGTATAAACAAAGATCCTGTGTATGGTAAAGGGCTTATATTTGCATTTCTTTGTATATTTAAGCATTTTTAGCAGACTTACATTTCTGTTTATTGACAGTACTCCTTAGGTATTTGTGCAATCATATGTATACATCCACAGCAGACATTTGGGTAGGTAGTGAAGGTAAGTTCTATAGTAAATGTAACTAGAAGAACATGTAAATTAGTTGTATTAGTTTTGATGCTTTGGATAAAATCGGTGTGCTACATGAACCTCCAATTACACAGGATAATATATTGTCCTGTGCTCAAAAGACATGAAGGCAAACTGAGAGTACAGAAAAGCTGTTGGTTTTGTTTGGGGGAGTTCCTGGTTTTTCAACTGCTTGGGAAAGGAGCAGGTCTTACTGTCAGTTGCCAAGTGCTCTGATGCTTAGAAATGTGTCAGCTGTGGTTACTCTGGGGATTTTGGCAATGATAAGCACTTTTCCTTAAGAAAAACTGAGCATAGATACCACACATTGGAATTGGACAAATTGCTTTTATTTTCTTTTTTCTTTAAAAATCAAATTGGCTTTTCCTTCTTGTCCCAGCTGTTGCGGCTTCCTTGTTTTTTAGCTTAGATGATGGGAGAAACACATGTTCCCTGAGATCCAGAGTAAAGCTCACTTATTTTCTTCCTGTACAGACTACTTGTAGTCACAATACTGGCCCCAAACCTAACTGAAGTTATTCAGAAGAGATTTGACAGAGAGGGTGTCTAATAGGTGATGAGCTGCGGTAATTGAGCGATTATTTCAAGGATTTTAATGTAACTCACATATATTAGAAAACTTTAATTTGCCATCTCTAGCATATTTAGACCTGAAAACTTCAGGGACCTAAACTGTTCCATAGTGAAGTCTTTTTATTCTCCTATGGTTATAGCTGGAAACAAAGCATATATGTAAGAGTTGGACTGGGGCCAGGTGCAGTGGCTCACGCCTGTATCCCAGCACTTTGGGAGGCCGAGGAGAGTGGATCACCTGAGGCCAGTAGTTTGAGAGCAGCCTGGATAGCATACTGAGATGCCGTCTCTACTAAAAATACAAAGTTAGCTGACCATGGTGGTGTACGTCTGTAACTCTGGCTACCCGGGAGGCTGAGGCATGAGAATCTCTTGAACCTGGGAGATGGAGGTTGCAATGAGATGAGATTGTGCCACTGCACTCTAAGTGGGTGATGGAATTGGATTGGTTGAAGTAGTACACAGCAAGGCATTAAACAAATGTGACCTTTTCTGTAAATTCCTTCGCTTTCCCTGTAACCTATTACCTTTCTAAGGGAAAGATCAGATCTATATTTCTAGTCAGCATCATGGTAAAGAACCAAGATTCCCTTCCAGGTTAAGGTAGTGGAAGATGAAAGTGGCTTTTCTTCTTGATATCTGGATCAGCCTGGTTTTCCTACCATCTCTTATTTCACATAAACAAGCCAATCATCTGACCTAGCTGCAGATTGTGTTTTGCAATTTGCCTCTACCCCTGATCCTCTCTTAAAAGCCCAGTGCACACAGAACATTATCCCCCTCATCTGGACCTATCTTTGCTCTTGATGAAGGGGGATTTTTCATCCTATATTTCCTTTTTTCTTGGCTTTTCTTGGGAAAGCAGTTTAAAAAGCTAATTTTCCTCTATGCAGGTATATATTTTATTGGTTCCATTTCTCTGAAAACAGTACATAGTTAACTATTTAACTGTTAGTAATAATTTAGTAACTATTTCTGGGTATCAGAAAGTATGTACTGTTTCCAGAGAAACAGAACCAATAAAATACATACCTGTTTAGAAGAGATGTTTTATAAGGATTTGATTCAATGACTGTGGAGGCTCACAAGTCCCAAGATCTATAGTCAGCCAAGCTAGAGGCCCCAGAGAGCCGATTGCTGGCTTCACCCCTTACTGTATAACAATATGCAAGTTACTTAACTTTAGCTTCCTCATCTCTACATCTGAGATGATGATACTACATACTTTGTTGAGTTATTATGATAATTAAATGGAATAATGCATGTAAAACAATTAGCATCCATAACTGGAACATAGCTTGCTACTCAGTGAAGGATAGCTATTATTTAAATACATGAGGAAATAAAGTTTCATAGTGGTTAAGATCTTTGCCCAGGGTCACGTAGCTAGTAAGTGGTGAAATTGGGATTTGAACTTATGCTGTTTGCCTCCAAAATTATGCATTTAATTCCTCTCTATTAATCTCAACACAGAAGTGGAATAATATAATGGTTAAGCCTCTGGTGTTGGACTCCATGGATTCAAATCTTGGCTATCTCATTTACCAGAAGGCTTAAGGCAAGTTAGTTAACTTCTCTGTACTTTAGTTTCTTCATCTCCAAAACAGAAATGAAATAGTATTTTTCCTGGAGTCACATAGAATCAAATCATTTCTAGGGATACTACCTTTATCCATGAATTTTACATGATAAAATTTAAGACACAGGATTTCTTTATTTTCCTTCAAATTATACTGGTTGTTACTGATATGGGTAAGATTTATGAAATCTAGTGAAGTACTAAAAATATGCTAACATATTTGTAGTGTTATGGATAGCATGGCTTTGCAACAAATTTCTTCAGAAACTTTTTTGAAAGGGAGAATGAAAATGATAGTTTTCATTAAGAATAATTGTATGGGTCTGCAAAATGAAGTTCAAATCAATGGCTAGGAGGTGGAAGGAAGCCAAGAAGGAATTTATTATAAGGTGAAAACCTCAAGGCCTCTTTTTGTGATTGTGTCTTGCCCATTTAAACAAAGTGATATAAGTAAGATCTGCCACCTAGAACCAAATATTTCTTTCTCTAGTACTTAGATAAGACTCAGAATTTCAGAATACTATATGTGAGTTCTCATCTGTCAACCAAAAACAGCTGAAAAGACAGGAGCCCTGGAGAACTGTTTCCTACATATGTATTTGTTTTTAGACAAACGTGTTTGTTTAAAAGTCTAAAAACCATGGAAATGGGTACCATGGAAATACATAGTTGAGGGGTAGAAGCCCTAGAAGTGTTGACTCAATTCTTGATCCTTCTGTGTGGTGGATTAAATGCCACATGCTTCAGTTTGCTGTGTGGGCTCTTTCAGCACTATTTATAATAGATGGCAATCCTGTATGAAGGACATAAGAAACTTTCTGATTTTTTTTTGAGAGATTAATGAGAAATTGGTTGTCATCTGGCTGTTGCTTATGGGAAGAAAACTCCAGAGAATATAATAATGTATATATTACTCTTCTATCCAGAAATTTTATATGAGGTTAAAATTAATATCTAGGGAAGCCTTAAAGGAGAAACATAAAATCCATATGCAGATTGAAGAAGTATGGCAATGAAGAGGCAAAAGTTAGAGCTACCCTCTTGCCTCAAAGTGGTTGGAGAAGTTGTAAGCCAATTGCATATATATCAGTCTTAACACTTTTGTATACTTCTCAATTTCTTTTGAAACTTAACTCCTGAAGTCATAGTTAGAAATCTGTCTTCTTTATCAACTTCCTCCATGCATTACCTATAGCCCATCTACCTCCTACAATTTGGAGTCTTCTCAAAGCAGGCAGTATTTATAGATAGTATTATATGAAAATGTTGGAATTAAATGAAAATTTTTGTGGTAAACATAGATGGAAATGTCCTCTTTGCTATTGGATAGTAGCTACTTTAAATATTTTTTTCTTTGAAAAATGTTGTTCATGTCAATTGCCAAAAAAAAA
>NW_016107472.1:673540-692689 GCF_001604975.1 Cebus imitator | reverse complement strand
GAAAATAAAAAGGAAAAAATACTTAAGAAATAGGAGACCAGCAGGGAAAATATAATTGAGTCTGAAAATCTTTTTTTTAATCTTGGCTAAATAAATAACAAATGATAAGAGGTACAATACAATAAGAAATAAGAGATACTGAGGTTCAAGCAGACTGTTTCATTTAACTCCATTTAATTTTATTGGATTGAATTTGATGGAGACAATATCAATGGACATATATACATGAAAATTGGTAGTGGAATGCCTGGGGCTGGTTTATCATTGTCATGAACATGTGCAAACAGAAAGGGAATGCTAAGTAATTCTGAATGTACTAGTGATTTTTTAGATAACAGATTTCAGTTTTACAAATTCACTGAGCCAGCAGGTGGAAGCAGATCTGTCACCTGTATCTAGTTCTTGATTTCAATATACTAGAAAAGCAAATACATCAATATCGTGTTTTTTTTTTAATTTTCTTCCTTTGCCAGGATGTAGTTAGGATGTTTTCTCAGCAGTATTGAATTCCCAGCTGAAATACAAGTTTCAGCATCATTTTTAGAGGAAGAAGAAAATGTAAGTGGGCTTCTAGCAATGTTTAATTGCTGATAGCAATTAAACACCAGATTTTAGGTCCCTTGGCCTCTTTGGTTTTCTTATAGGTGAAATTTATATACTATATCTGAAGAATTTCATTTACAAGCAGAAATACTTCCAAAAGCTGCATTTTGTGTCGTGCAAGTAAAGCCAAAAGAAGTAATATTGTCTTCAAGTAACAGAACACCTCAGGCAGATTATCAGAGTAAAATAAATTAAGATATGTGTACTCCTCAACAAGCTATACTTTGGTAAGTTATGTTTTGATAGAATTTGTTTAGTGGACACAGGTAGCCCAGGTTTTAGTCCCACAGGGTAACCTCAAATGAGGTCATTAGCCCTGGAAGCAATGATTTTTAATTAGCCCATATGTGAATAGAGTTGCAAACTCTTACCAAATAGTTTATTAATCTCTAGATTATTTATCTTCCAATACTTTGTGCACTTCTTTATTTCTATTTTATTGCAGTGGCATTAATCTTGAACTTATCCATTAAGAGTTGTAACTAGGTTGCAATTTGAAACAGCCCAGATGAAGCTTCAGATTGTATTTGTATAGAAGAAATTAAGAATTGGCAATATGAATATTCAATATAGATAACTCAGACTTTTCAGAACTAATCATTTGACCTAAATTAATTCTTAGATATTGGTCATATTCTGTAAGTGATTTTTAAATATCCTCTCCACTTTATGGGATATATTTTTTAATTAATCAGTACACTTACTTTTTGCTGTAGTTTCCTCCTTAGAAGAAAACCGAGTAGTTGAAGCCTTAGTAAATTAGGAGGATAACATGGTAAAAACAAACAGAAGTCACTGGTTTATGGAAAAACTTTGCCTCATAATTCCATTGTATATGAAGATATTTTCCTCTTATACCCATAAATAATTTAAGTTCTGAAACAAGGACCTTGTCTTCATTCCTATGACCCCTTCTAATACCTGGCACATAGTATGCATTCAATAAATTATTATTGAATAAATGAACTTTATTGTAAAGAGGATCACTATTATCCTTGATTTAGTCATGCATTGGGTCAAATAAAATCTTTTCTCCTCTGCTGCCGAAATGAAATGTTTAATATGATGTCCCCAACTTACAAACAGGTTGTGCTTCAAAATTCAGACAGTTTAGTTTTCTGGAACAAACTGAGCTTCTCTTATTCATACATTTATTGTAACAAATGCCAACTCAACCCACACTACAGTCCAGTTATGCTCTCAGCACAGGTCATACAGTAGTGAACAAGGCACAAAAATCCTTGTTCACATGGACTTGTACAGTTTACCTCCTAGAACTGGATCTCCTAGAACTGAGCCTGGCCCAGAATGTGCATTCAATAATTGATAACTACTATTTTTAAAGAATAACTCTACTATTTTCAAGGGTGTTTGTTCAGAGTTTTGAACTGAGCTATCAGCTTACTTCATGTCCCAAAACAAAATTTGAATGAAGCACTAGGTTTAAAAGAAAAGATGCCGTTTTAGATATGTTCTTATCCTATTTTATTAATCTTCCCTAGGCATCTACTTGCAAAACAGAGGCATCTTCCCACTTAAAAAAAATTATTTGCCATGTGGTCTTGGCAAGTCATAGCCATGTGATGCTCACCTAAAAATAATGAAGATATGATAATATTCTAATTCACAAAGAGAACACTGCAGAACTTAGTAAATTAATGTTTGCACAGTGCTTAGAAATCTAAGGTTGAAATTACTAAAATAAATGTACAGAACTATTATTGCTACTAAAATTATGATGATAGACACTTTTTTCTACTGAAAACATACCTCAGTGAATTGGTGTTTATATTTTTAAAGTTGTATGCTACATCAAATAAAATGTTCTATGTGTATCTAAAGGAAAAGCAAATAAATACCACACCCTTTTATTATTATGTAATATAAAATTGCAAGGGATTCACTATTTGGGGGAAAGTAAGTAGTATTTAAGACCTTATGATTCAGCAGTTTGGACAGATGGATGATTGCATCTTCTTACGTAAGTGACAGGTGGCAGCTCCAGTGAAATGGCTTCCAGAGTTCTTCTGATTTTTGCTTCTCTTTCTTACCTGTTCTCTGGCTTGGAGCAAAGTAGCAGTGCACTCCAATTACAAGAGTAAGGAGAGCTTTGGAGTGGTGAGGGTTTGTTTTTTGGTATGAGTATGTGTTTGTGTGTTTTTGTGTCTTTTAGCCTTTTGGTTAACTCCATCTATTCAGCAATCTAGGTAAATGGTGGGTAATAAATGCCCTATAGCAATAGGTTGTGATTTCAAACCAGTTCTTAACACATTCTTCCTGAAATAGTTCTTTTTTCATGTAGAATTCATTAATTGTCTAGAGTATGAAGGGCCATTGTAGGTGACACCTTCTCTTCGCAGCAGAAAATAAAGTGAGGCTTAAACTGTACAATTTAAAGAAGAACAAATTAAATTTAAGTTTTATTTATTTGACAGATATGTAGTGAGCACTACTATATATTAGACATAGTACTGGACACTAGTGATAAACTAAGGAATAAGACAAAGTATTTGGTTCAAAGAAGTTTTATATATATATATAGATAGATAGATAGATAGATAGATAGATAGATAGATATAACTTTATATATATATATCTATATATGTATATATATAGATATATATATATAGATAGATAGATAGATAGATATATTTTGAGACTGAGTCTCGTTCTGTCACCCAGTCTGAAGTGCAATGGCATGATCTCGCCTCACTACAACCTCTGCCTCCTGGGTTCAAGTGATTCTCCTGTCTCAGTCTTCTGAGTAGCGGGGATTACAGGCACACGCTGTCACACCTGGCTAATTTTTTGTATTTTATTAGAGATGGGATTTCACCACATTGGCCAGGCTGGTCTTGAACTCCTGAGCTCAGGCAGTCAACCCACCTCAGCCTCCCGCAGTGCTGGGATTATAGACGTGAGCCACTGTACCTGACAAAAGAAGTTATATTTTATTAGGGGAGACAGATAATAAGCAATACATAATTTCAGGAAAAATAAATACTATGAAACAAATAAAATGAGATGGGTAAAGTTGGCAAGCTATTTCAGATGTAATGGTCAGTGTAAGTCTCCTGAAGAGGTGACATTTGAGGAGAAAGAAGAATAAAGAGAGAAGCATGCTAAACCCTAGAGGAAGAGCATTCCAGTCATGAGTAACAAAAGGTCTTAAGGTCCTGAGGTAGGACTTAGCTTGGTGTGTTCCAGCAAATAAGTACTTAATGAGCCTTGAAAGTCTTTAAAATACTGAAGAACCAGATAGAGAGGGTTCCATTCAATCTACACATACTTGCTTTATATAACCTGTATGGCTGGAAGACATGCTCATGAGGTGATTTCCAGTTTCAAATCTTAAAATGTTTTTATTGTACTCTTGATTTTAGTGAAACCATAAAAGGAGTAAATGCCTTCAGTCAAGTGGCACAGCACTATGTCTATCTGATAAAACCTGAAGTTTAGTCCCTGAAGATGCTTTTGAAAGAGAATGCCACAAGATAGTTAAAGCACACCTGTAAGATCTCCAGGATGACTGTGAGGGCAGGAAGCAAAATGAAAGAACAGCACTGCAGGTGCTTTATTTTCACCTTTTTACCACTTAGAAAGCAACTGCTCTCACAATCATCCTATAGCATCTCCTACCCTTTGGTTTAAATGACCTTGTCAGATGCATTGAGTATGAGGGCTATCTGTTCTAATGATGTAATCTCTGATGTTATCCTGCCTATGGAAATCTCTGATTGTTCTGATAATGCTGACACTTCTTACATTATGGCAACCATTCTTGAAGAGATTTATGAGGATTTAAAAAAATAAACCACAGTGTTTGATATACTAGAGATTGCTTTCTTCCCCATGAAGACCTATAGCAAATCATTTTATAAAATGCATATTCAGATCCTAATTTTGCTGTAATTTTTAAGATTTTTTCAGGCTGGTCTTGAACTCCTGAGCTCAGGCAGTCAACCAGAAAAAAAAAATTTTTTTCTGTAAATTTTTTCAGAATTTTATATATTGAATGTCCATAGTGACAAACACCTATATAAACAGAATTACTCTCCAGTACCTTTTTTGGAACCTGAAAGATTGGGTTAGCCCTTTATTTTGTATTGTCATTAAAACATTGCTTAAGCTTCAGATTTGAATTTAGATATGCAGAACAGCAAGGAGAGGATGATGTCTGTTAGTGACATTGTAGTTGTAAAAGTGAAGTTTGAACCTTTGCTTTATTTATGCACATACTGTACTGTCATTTGCTCTGTGCCTTTATAAAAGTAATTGAAAAAGTATTTCTTCACTAGCTATTGCAGTCAAAAGACTACGTTTGCTTAGGGCATGTTGTATATTGCAGTGTGGAGTATTGGAGGCTGTTATAAGAATGTTTGGAAATAGCTAGAGCCCTGAAAGATATCTATAGACTCTAAGAAAAAAAAAATGCCATAAGTTATCCAAGTTTTCCCCTAAATCAGTATGATGAATAGTTAAAGCATGTGAATTATGAAACAAAAATATTATTTTCTTAATCAAATTTTATAACCTCTTTCACCAAATTAAAAGAATGAAGGAAAGAAGATGAAGAGAGAGAGAAAAAAAAGAAGGAAGAAAGAAAGGGAGGGAGGGAGGGATGGAGGGAGGGAGGAGAATAAGGAAAATAGAAAGGAAGAAAAGGAAAGAAGGAAGGAAAGAAGGAAGGAAGGCAGGCAGCAGAAGGGAGAGAGGAAGAATTCTCTTGTCATGTGAAATGCTCCTATAAAATTTTTCAGTCATTGTCTGTTTTTAAAAAATTTTTTTTCTCATTATACAACCTTGAAAGTTGACTGATTTAGTGTAAGATGCATTAACTAAATGCAATTTCTGTTTTTAATAATGATAGCTCAAACTTCATGTGAGATCATACCAGCCCTCCAACATAATTCAGTTTATGGTTTTCTTATGTACTTCAAATACCTTTAATATGTAGTTAATAGTAATTTTTTTAGGTAAGTAGTAGGACATCCCTACAGTGATGTTATAGTGGGCTGTTGTATATCAGTAAAGCAGATTCTAATAAATAATGGAAAATACATGATATTTTGGTGTATTTTGTCTAAAAATATTCATGACAAGGAAGTCTGTTTTACTTTAATGTCCAAAGTGATAAGATGCTGATGTGTCTGAATGAAGGAAAAGGGTGTGAAGCAAGGATTGCCCTTTTTAGGGTGAAGAATGTTTCTGCACTGCATGGGTTTTCCTAGAAGGCTCAAATACAACTTTATGATAGGGAATGTGAGCTTAAGATTAGACTAGTAGCGCCTAAAGTAAATATGATGTCCACGATTTCTTTCAACATCACACACACACACACACACACACACACACACACACACACACACACGTAGAAACTGCAGGTGCTTCCTTTTCATTGCACTATGTAAAGAGAAAATGTAAAATGGACAAGCTTTCGAGAATCATGTTCTCTTCATCAAGCTGTTATTGTTATTTTAGTGAGTCCACTAAAAAGAATTATCTAGAGCTTCTTGTTTTTACTTCTTTGTGTAGTTGATGAATATGATTACCAGTTTTACCTCCTGTATTTAAACCCCTCTGCCATAATCCCATATTCTGCCTAAAAGCCATGTCTGTGGGAGCTTGTTCCCTGCAATGGTTTTTAGGGATATGACTGCATTTAAGCAGGTGCAGTCAATACAGTTTTGGCCATTTTCACTTTTGTATGCAAATGCAAAACGCCTAATATAATTAAGCTGAGATTAATAGAGACTGTTAGTAAAAATAAGTTTGTTTTATGAATGAAGACCTCACACTAATTTATAGCTTTTCGATGACAAATGCACTGTATTCACTTACGTAGCACAACACTGTATGCCTGAAAAATGAATAAACATTTATGAGGCTACCTTCCAGAATTTTCCATTAATCGTCTAATTCTTTTCCTGTGGCCTGCAAGGGGAATTCGATTTTATTTTGAAATGTAACAAAGGGATTCGCCTAGCACCACGAGGGACACTGATTGTCAGAAGCACAAGATACCTTTAGTTAATTTTGTTCCTGAATTGTTCTTAGTTCTGTTTTTTTCTCACTTTAGAATTTAAAGCATCCTATTCAAAATGGCCACCATACAGGGGAGGTAGGAGAGAAGGAAAATAATAAAGAACAGTGGCAACTGAGTTGAGGCTGTATAAATAAGCACATTTGCTGCGTCTCTGTTCTGCAGTTTTTATGTCCCACTGATGAGAGAACTGGTTTGAGATGTAAATTGCTTTCCTTTGATTGAACCAGGGAGGAGATGTCATGTAACTCATCTCATCAGCATAGAGCATTGTGTGCCTTTGGTGAATTATAGGATAACAGAGCTAGTAAGAATACCTTAACCTCTCTCCGCAGCCCTGTTCCTATGCTTAATAACCACCAAGGGGAAGTACTTCCCTACAGTTCACCTGACTACCTTCTGTGGTTTTAGCTTATTTATTAACATCCTGTCCTTAAATGTTTTGTAAAGGATCACTGGAAAGTGCCAGCATTTTACCTTGCCAGTTATACCCTGAACATTAAAATATAAAATTATGAGTAGGTTTAGTGTTTGTTTGTTTTAGGTAGAGAGCACTTAGAAGATGTCTTTGGAAAGATGAGAAAGATGATGAAGACATGACCTCAAAGCAATATTTACCATAGTATATCTCACTTGTCAAGATTTAGGATAAGCCTGTAGAAGCAGCTATGCATGGCAATGGAGGATGGGGTAGGAGTAGAGGTAGAAGCGGGGGTAGGAGTAGAGGTAGGTAGAAGCGGGGGTAGGAGTAGAGGTAGGTAGAAGCGGGGGTAGGAGCTCCCTGTGATATCCATGAGATTATGTGCTGTATGAGAAAAGAATTAGTAAGTGGAATTTGAAACAAAAGAACTGGAAATAGGCCTGCAATCAATCTAGCTTGGTATCTCAACAAACCAGCAACTTTTTTTTAATATGTAAGAAATTCAGGGCAGATATTACAGCCCTATCATGACAGCACAGCCTTTTCTTCCTCCTCTTCTATTAAATCTACATTTTGAAGGTGGATGGTGCTGACTCATAAATTAAATTGGAGTAATACATACAGTGTATATATATTTCTGTCACTTTGTCTCAAATTAAACACGAACCTTCTCCCCTGACAAGATGATAGAAAAGTTAATTGCTCGCCCTGGCTTTAAATTGGAATTTGAATTTGCAAAATGCTAAAGGTTTATGAGATCTAAATCATGAGGAGCTTAAATTACATTCCTGTGATAAAATATTAATAAATCAATTAAAACATAAGCCGAGTATAATATTACTTTTTTTTGTAGGAACCTTGAACACAATAATTCATTAGGGTGTAGTGCAGTAACAATTATTGTATCTTTTTTTAATTTTCTTTTTATTAGTTTTTTTTGATAAATACATCATCAGATAACATTCCACATGGTGGATTATCATTACTCCAATGAAGCTTTCAGAAATTCTGCTGTACCCCTAAACAAGAGCTCACAGGCTGAATTGTCTGCTCTTACTTATCCTTGTTAGCATCAGCTGCTTCTTTTACTGAAGGGGTATTTGCCTCTTGGGAACATCTGTTCATTGCCAACTCTGCCATTTTGTGGTTTCTGAATCTCTCTTCTAAAAATGGGCATAATCATAGTAATACTACCTCAGAACTGGCATGAATATCAAATTAGATAATGTATGTGGAAATCATTTGTAGGTGGTAAAGGACCATCAAATGTTAATTATTATTATCATAGATTGGGGAATTTTTATCTCTAGAAGGGCTCTTAGACATCACTTGGTAATCAATCCCCTCATTTTAAATATGAAGGATCAGAGAGGTCCAGAGAGGTTAAGCCACTTGTCTAATACCACACAGCTAGATAGTGAAACTGCTGAAACTAAAATTAAGACTTGTAAATCCCATCTCAGGGTCTTTTTCACTCTCTATACCCTATTGCGTCCCTAAAATAATGCTAGGAAGGTCACGTTAAGTTTGGGTTATTTAGTTGCTCCACATAGCTTTCTCTTTGAAGCTGGTTTTTTTTTTCTGTTGTTGTTGGTGGTGTTGTTTTGACTGATTAAACATTAGTCATTTTAGGAATAATTTTCTAAGGGGCTTGGTGGCACAAACACATATATCCCCACAGCTGTCAGGAAGGGTTCATTTGGCTAAGGAGGCACTGCCTTCTCCTGCTGCTCCCCAAATGAAGACTCAGCAGTATATCTTCCTCTCCTACAGGGTTCTGGAGGAAGCCTCAGATGAGGAGAGAGAGTAGTTTTCCTTTTTAAATACTTCTGTCATGTTATGATGGATTAGGATTCACCTGCCACAAATTTTATCTCCTTTACCTCCTTCTGGCTCTCTAGCCATAGCCTTTAGTTTACCTTCCCCTTTCTCCCAAGTCCCAGGAATCACTTGGATGTTTTATTTATTTTGAACATAAAGAGAACAATCTCCATAATACCGTTTTTTAAAAAAAATAATTAGAAATGAATAGATGTTTCCCCCTTTGATGCTAGGATAATGCTAGCTCAACAGGTTATCAGCAGATCACATAGTAAGAGACTGAGTGCTAATCCTGCTTTTCCTGGTGACATGGAGGTAATCCAACAAGTTTTCATCATTCCCTTTGTTTTCCCTTCCTGACAATAGGAATAACAAGATCAATCTATAGTAGTAGTTTGAAGACCTCCATCCAAGGAAATCAACAAAAAGTTGATTTTAAGGAAAACTGGATTTTTTTTTTTTTAATGTGAGACAGAGTCTCACTCTGTTGCCCAAGCTGGAGTGCAGAGGCACAATCTCAACTCACTGCAGCCTCTGCCTTCTAGGTTCAAGCGATTCTCCTGCCTCAGCCTCCCGAGTAGCTGGGACTACAGGCATTTGCCACCACACCCAGCTAATTTTTTTGTACTTTTAGTAGAGATGGGGTTTCACCATGTTGGCCAGACTGCTCTTGAACTCCTAACCTCAAGTGCTCCACCCACCTCGGCCTCCCAAAGTGCTGGGATTACAGGTGTGAACCACCCCACCCGGCCAGAAATCTGAATTCTATGGTGACATTTAGAAAAAAGTGAAATGATTCATTGAATAAAATAATTATTGATCACAGTGCAACAATATATCCATTGTCAAATGCCATAAAACTTCAATTAAAAACATTGAAATAAGCAAAATATAGTTTTAAGAAGGCAAATGAGATTTGATGAAATCCAAGAACTTCACATATTAGATAGTCCTGCAGGGTATGGGTGATTAAATTCATTTTATGGATAAGAAAACAGATTCAGGGATGTTAAATGATGAATACAAAGACAGAGTCAGGATTCAAACCAGGTCTGTCTGACTCCAAAGCTGCTTTCTCTTTTCATTACTCTATGTAATCTTTTGCAGCAGATTTAAAGCCATAGAAAACACACCAAAGAAACAAAAACAAAAACTACACAAATGTACTGGAGAAGAGGAGGCAGGAAGACAGAAAGTGTTTTTTCTAGTAGCAGACTCACTGATGGCAATGAGAACTGAAATAGAAGTCAGGACCTTGGCTAAACAACTAGAAAAAAACACACAAATTCATGAAAGTATTTGCACAACTGCCCTGTGAGCCTCTATTATCTTTGATAGTTGTGTAATACCTTATTTTATTTGGATTACCTTTTATTATTAAGGATCTTATCATTTTCTAGTTGTTAGTACACAAAATATTTTGACATGTATTATGTCATTTTTCACTCAAAGAAAACTTATATTGTAAGAAAGGAAGTATTGTCATTCTTATTTTACAGATGGGAGAACTGAGGCTTGGGTGGACTAAATGATGTGCCGAAACTTTATTAAAAATAATAAGTAACAGAAAGAGCTTAAGAATCCAGAACTACTCACTCTAGTACATTTTCACTAAGTCAAGTGACTTCTTTGTTTCAGAAAATAGGAACTGTGTAAAGATTTTCACCTTAAAGCTTAAAAGAAAACTGCTTAAACAGGTAACTAGAAAATTTACTTACAACAATTCCCTCATTTTCCCATCACTCTTCTATGATAGAAAACAATGAGACATTGCGGTAGCTAATTTTAAAGATAAAAGCAACTCAAACATAACTTTATTAACTCACTCACATGAAGTCATTTTACAGATACTAATTGGGGTCCTCTAACTTCTTTTCCACATATACCATGTTATTTATCATTCTATAATCATAGTTTTAATTTATAACTTCATCTGGAAGTCTAAGGTTTAGTTTAGATTTTTCAAATCTCCTATTTAAATGCAAATATGATTATGAGGGGAAATATAAATGGTCAATGAATGTGAATGCTGTAATGGACACCTTACAACAGGACACCTTACAAGGGATTAGTCCCGGCTTAAGGACAAGGGTGGGCAAGCACTTGATTGAGAGAAGGATTGGAGAGGAGTTAATAAGTGAAGTTTTGTTTTTGCCAATTAGGAGGCCATAGATGAAAAAGTAAATGTAATACTGTCCCATATGTTCCTGTGCAACAAACAATTAAACAAAACATGAGACACATATAAAAAGCCTTTTCTTACAGAAGGCAAGTACAGTTTGAGATCACAAACAATGGAATATTATGAAATTTAGAACAGGGACAATGTCGAGTTATTTTAAATATAGGCAGGAGACAGTACACCCAAAAGTTGATGGAATGACTCTGAAAGACACAGGCTCCAGTTACTTATATGCAGCAGGCAAGTGTGAGGCTATAGGTGGTCTGCAGAAGAGTTGCTGAGGCTAATTCTACAACAGAGGAGGTGATGTGAATGAAGAATGACACCAGCCTGCCACACGTACCAAAACTAGGATGCATGGGTGGCAAGGTGGAGATGATAAACCACACCAGCTTTTGCCACTGTTGATGACCTTCAGGAGAGGAGAAATAAAGAAATATTAGATCATAACTTGGAAAATGTATAACAGGCAGGACTTTGTGCAAGCTCTTTACAACTTCCACTCATCTAAATGGGGAAGACAGGACACTGAGAACATTGAGCAGAGCCATATCTCTTGAACAATGTGTACAGTATAGTTGGTGAGAAAGGTAAAACATAACAGCAAATATGGCACCAATATGAAACTTTCTGAAGTCTTCAGTTTACTATGCCAGCCTTTTTCCTCCAGCAAATAGATGTTAGGATTAACTCACTGAAAAAGGAAATATAATCAGAAAGGAACCTGCATTGTACCCATACTTAGCTATCAGCTAAGCAAAGCTAATAGCTTTAAACAAAAACAAAAGTAACACAAGAAACCAGATCAAAATGTCTACCAGAAGAAGAATTATACAAGAAAATAATATCTGTTTTCCATACTAGCAAATAAATAGAAGAAATTCTGGCCTCTTTAAAATAAAAGGTCAAGGCCAGGCACGGTGGCTCACTCCTGTAATCCTGGCAGTTTGGGAGGCTGAGGCAGGTGGATAACCTGAGGTCAGGAGTTCCAGACCAGCCTGGCCAACATGGTGGAACCCCGGCTCTACTAAAAATCCAAAAATTCGCTGGGCATGGTAGCAGGCACCTGTAATCCCAGCCACTCAAGAGGCTGAGGCAGGAGAATCTCTTGAACCTGGGATGTGTAGGTTGCAGTGAGCCAAGATCATGCCACTGCTCTCCAGCTTGGGTTACAGAGCAAGACTCTGTCTCAAAAATAAAATAAAATAAAGATCAAAAACTAGATATACAAGATCAAAGAAGTGATAAGACAAATAAGGAGAAATAAGATTGTCTGTGGGAGAACAAGAAGGAAATGAAAGAAGAAAATAGAACTATAATAGGACCAAAAGCCATATAGGAAGCAAAAAGCTGGGAGAGGAAAGAGAAGAACTTCTAATGATATTACCAGAGTTGTGAATAAAAATCAAGTAAATAAAAAATTTGAAAAGTTTCTAACATGATATGAAAAAGTTACAATTTTGATTGGCAACTCATATCGCAGACAAAAACATTANAAGAAAAATCAAGTAAATAAAAAATTTGAAAAGTTTCTAACATGATATGAAAAAGTTACAATTTTGATTGGCAACTCATATCGCAGACAAAAACATTATCTCCAAAAAAATAAGAACTCATGCAAATTGATAAGAAAAAAGACCAACAGCTTTTTAAAATTAATTTTTAGCTTAAGAGGCATTACAGAATTTACAGAAAATAAGTATGGATAGATATAGATAAAGAAGTGTTCAGAGGAATATCCATATCTTTAAACATGATTATTACAGGAAAGAAAATATTTATAAACGTATTACCATTCATCTCATGAAGCTGGCTAAAACAACAACAAAAAAATCTACAAAGTAGAAAGAAGGAATTGATTAAAAAAATAAAGTCAGAAGTTAAGGAATTTAAAAATAAGAAAGAGACACACTAATAAATCAAAGAGTTGTTTTTTTTTCAAAGAGAACAATAACAGAACAATAAACAAAACCAATATCACATGATTTAATTACTAAATGAGAAATCCCACAAATGCACAAATTTAGAAATACGATGGGGAAATAACCAGAGAAATGAAGGAAATTAAAATGATCATAATGAATACTTTATATATATAAGGGAAAAATTTGAACATAAGGGATAAATTTTAGGTAAATATAAATTGCAAGAAAAGACTCAAGAGAAATAAAAAAGAAATTTAGAAAGTTTCTGGGATACCACTAAAATAAATTGTGTGTGTGTATGTGTGTGTGTGTACCGGTGTGTGTATTTGCTAAATGAATAAATCCGTCAGTTTTGTAAAGAGACAATTTTATTTCTTACCTCTTAAATGTGTTCTCAACTTTTTTCCATTAGCATTGAATAGTGGAGAAAAGACCACACTAGACATCTCGTCTCATTGATTTGCTTCATTGAGTCCTGTGGAGCCAAGTGGAGGTACAGGCAGACTCAGCATCTCTCACACAGACTTCTTCTACCTTTAAGGGAGCCACCTAAGAGAGTTTGGGTAGTCAGGATAATGTAAAGAGCCCTGGTTTCTGGGTTTGGTTCTTCTTATGTTGCTTCATGAAAATATGCAGCATTTACACCCATTGCTCAGTGGCTTTATTTTTTATTTATTTTTGATCTCTCAACGGAGACATTTAGACTAGATAAGTGGTTCATATTCTTTTCCCAGAAAAGTGTGCCTATCGACAAAATTTCAAGGCTACACAGTTTTCCCAAACTTCCTCTCCCCACCTGGAGCTTTAGGCCATGGGTTAGATCATTTTAAATTACTTCAGCTCTAACATTCTACAGCCTCAGGGAATATACAGCTTTAAATTGAACATAAGCCTCAGAAACAATGATCATTATTATGAGAAGCAGAACACAGTGATTACACTTAGACTCTGGAGCCAGGCCACCTTAGTTCAAATTGTATCCCCTTTATTTACACAATGCAGGACCTTGGATGAGTTACTTAACCACTCTGTGCTTCAGTATCCTCATCTGTAAAGTGGAGAAAATAACAGTAATCACTGTAAATAGTAGTCACCAAAAAATAAAAGTTGTTATGAAGATTAACTGGGTGTATACATATTACATTCTTGCAGCATACCTCTTAATGAATGTGAGCTACTACTGTGTTTCCTACCACTTATGATGAAGTATCTCAGCACAGAGATAAACACACTATCTTTTATCTACTCACCATGAAAAATCCCGTTTATATTTTGGTCATGGCTGAAATACCAACTTTTTCCATGTGAACCTATGATCAGGTCCATTATTCTGCCATAAAGTATTAGTTATGAGTGTTACTATACTCAGGATGTTTTGGGAAAGATTTCCTGATTTTGGCCAGTCACAGTGGCTCACACCTGTAATCCCAGCACTTTGTAGGCTGAGGCAGGGGGAATCACCTGAGGTCAGGAGTTTGAACCAACCTGACCAACATGGTGAAACATTGTCTCTACTAAAAATACAAAAATTAGCTGAGTGTGGTGGCAGGCACCTGCAGTCCCAGGTACTTGGGAGGCTGAGGCAGGAGAATAGCTTGAATCCAGGAGGCAGAGGTTGCGATGAGCCAAGATCACACCACTGCACTCCAGCCTGGGCAGCACAGCAAGACTCCATCCCCAAAAAAAAAAAAAAAAAAAAAAGGATTTCCTGATTCTACTGCCTTAATTTGGGGCTGTTTCTTAAGCATCTCTTATCAGATCCTCAGTAGAGGAGATGATTAAATTAAACTATGGGTTAACTTGATCCTAGCTAGGCAATTATTTTTTTCATATTTTCCTTGTTTTTGTCAAGTTTTTTTGTTATATGTGTGTATATAATCTGTGACCTAAGGACAACTACTTTCTTTGAAAACCATAGTAGTAGCATGGAAAGTATAAAATTATGTATTTACTTAACAATACAAAGCATATATCATTTTCCTTGTGCAGCAAATTTGAGGACTTAATTAAAAACAAATAGTATTTTGAGAATTTGGCATACAAATATCAACTGTCAATTAGAAAACAAAACACGAAATAATCACTGCATATAGTTTCAGATAAGACTTATAGTTTGCTATGCCTCTACCCTCATTGGTAGAAAGCATTTTGTTGATTTACTCATGGTCACAGAGGAAGTGTATCCAACGTACAATTAAATTTCAAAATATTGAACTAGCTTATATAGAGCCAAATTTTATCCTGAATGTATAAACAGTTGTATAGAATAGAGTCACATAAAGTATCAAAAATTGTCTTGGTTGTATATGGAAGATAAAAGCCAGGTTCTTACACTTAAAAGAAATGTTGATTTATGTTGAATTTCAAAAGAAACGATTAGATTATCACTGTTGCCTAGTTAGCTCAATTGTCTTATGTGCTCGACCTTGATTTATTTAAAAAAAAAAAAGAAAAAAGAAAAGAAAACAGAGCTTTCCTTGGGAACCAGGGACTCTCTCAATACTTGTCATGTTTATATTTTTACATGAAATTTAATATTTTGAAAATGTATGAACCCAACATGACTACTTTCTCTACAGGTTTTATGTTGGACTGTTGCCATCTGTGGTTGTGAAGCCAAGTGTTCTGCTAGGGCAGAATAATCAAATCAAAGTTAATGGGGTGACCATCTAAGCAGGGCTCTTTGTCATTAAGGTCCACTCTTGTGATAGTAGCACATTATCCTGCTGATTGGATTTGTAGGAAGGCATCCACCTGTGGCCCACATTGGCAGAGAAGAGACTTACTGCAGAGGCAGCCCTGGCGAAGGAGAAGCAGGAGGTAGCCGCCCTGGGCAGCAGATTCTTTTGCTGAAAAGCCAAAGCATGCAGGACAGCATAAGCAATATCAGTAGATGGGTGATTGACATATTATTTGGTTGATTTAGGTCCCAAAGTAAAGTAACCAAAGGCAGAGGATTAGAAACTATATCATTAGAGAGGAATGACTTGTCTTGAGCAGGAAAAAAGCAAGTACACGTAGAGACACTGAGCCAGGCCATCAGACAAAATTTAAGCATGTGAGGCCCTTTACCTCCACCTCAGGAGTGATTTTTCTCTGTTTGGACAAGAGCTATTGTAAGAATTTCCATATCTGCTGGGGGCACAGAGGTTCTCACAGACTATGGTAAACACGATTTGGCTCACACGCTCTCATAATCAGGCTGACTTGCACTGAAACAGAGAGTGCTCTATAGCGGTGCCAGGCCTCTAGCAGTACCAACTGTTAAATAATAAACAGGCCCTGTTTGTTGGCAGCCTCTTCCCCTCCTGCCAACATGGAGTGCCCATTTTCTGGGTTTACCTGCCCGCATGTGTTCAGACACTCAGAACAGTGTGTGTGTTGTGTGAGTTGGTGGTGGCGTGGAGGCATCGGTCTACATCTAATCTGCTTAGTTTATTATTCTCCCAGGACCTCGGGTGAGCTAGCAAACATGCAGGGCTCTGGCAGCACGAACAATGGCTATGCTGTCATTCTAGATAATATTACAGGCTTTGCAGAGTGCATCAGCTAATTGTTTTTCTTGTGTTCATTTTCGCTTCTTTATATTCTCTGTTTTCCTTTGAATTGGTTTGGAGGAAGTGGGGATTAGGAAGGATAAGAATGATTCTGTCAATTGGATGCATTACTTTCGGAAAGCTAGAAAGTATTTGGGTTGATTGTTTTATTTTAATGCAATATGTATATAGTTAATTCACATCGATAGTGAGTCAAACATTCAGTCAATCAACAAGTACTTACTGAAGGCCCACAGGGTGCAAAGAACACTGGACTAGGTGCTTAAATTTGACTCGATGTGCCTTACTGTGTTATTGCACAAGTGCTGGGGTGAAGTTGGAATTTTCCCAGATTCCAGGTACCAAATGACTACAGTAGATTCTGAAAGAGCAGCTCAGGTGAGAGCCATGCCAGAAACACACACACGCCAACCTCAGAAGAAAAAAGGATTCCTAAAAGGCCTCTATTTTGTCATAGAGAATTTTTTCTCCATTTCACTGGTCCCACAAAAAGGCCCTTGATAATCTTAGTTTTATACTGCATTTTTGCCAAAGGAATTTCATATGTTTCACAGATGCAGTCATTAAAAATAGACTCTCTTAATTCCTATAAACCCTCTTCATATCCCCCACCCTCCCAGCAAAGCCCAGGATAAATAGGCCATGATACCAGTCTCCAGGAGGAGGCTTTTGATTGATCAGTGTAAATGAGGCATATTCAAAGTTGGTAATCAGGGATATGTGGTGTTAGGAGAGGGTAACTATGAAGCACAAAGTGGTTTTTTTCTCATGATCCAATTCTAAAGGAAAGGTCCCAACTCTCAAGTAATGACAGTATCCATGGAGTAACTTTTTTCCAAGGTGACCATTGTGAAAAATAGCCCTTGTTGGAAGCCTATAGATTTGTTTAAAAAATTAGTCCCATTCCTTTATAAACATGGCTCCCATATGAAGAAGCTACTAATTGGTGGGGGTACTAAAACCATTTGCTTGAGTGAAAAGAAACTTCTTTCTCAGATCACTAAATATACTTTAACTTTGGAGTAATCATTCAGTTTCTTGGACTAAGATATTTTTAGATCAAGAGTAAATATTTGAATTAAGAACTCTGGTGACAGCGCTGGGAGCGTTTCAGAAAGTTAGGATGGTAATCTCATATTCAGTCTAATTTTCCCTGAATTCATGCCTCAACAGTGTGTAATAAATACACTTTCGGTGGAGTCATTTTCCTTTTATGAGAAACGCAAGGCCCCATCTTCTTCTTATTTCTTCAGAAAGATTTGTCTGGTTTATAGTGTCAGAAGTGGTTTTAAAAATCCAGGCAGTATTGAATTCACACAGAATAATTCAGAAAAACCTGGTAGTAAAATTCATAGAGAAACAATTATTTAAAAAGCAATTAGCATCGTATAGCAAAATAATGAGTTTGTATTCTCTACTAGTCTCCTGTTGGAGCCATATCCCCTTATCTTGAGTTCTCAAAGGTTTCATCCAAAAGAACTAGGCCCAGATTGATCTCCCTTCATCCAAGCAATTTTGTCTATTTGCCCTAGGCCTCCTCCTAACCAGCGGGTCTCAGTGGTTAGGAGGAGGCCTAGGGCAAATAGACAAAATTGCTTGGATGAAGGGAGATCAATCTCAGCCCCCACCAGGACACTCCCCAGATTGGCTCTAGGAGAGCTCTCATTTCTCTCTACGTCAGGCTGCTTGCAGCTAGCCTCAACCACAAGCTCACCTATGCTCTCGAGTTTTCAGCATTTAGTCTGTTGTGGATGGAAAAGTAGATACCCAAAGTCTTTAAAATTGTGTCTAAAAAGAATAAAGAGACTTTGAATGAGGGCCTGAGGAGCTAGCTCTCTGAGGAAGAAAGCTCATCAGTGTGGTGACTTCTCTCAGCTGCTTGACCGCTTTGTCTTCCGTGTTCCAGTAAATTGCGTTTTGATTTCACACACACACACACACACACACACACACACACACACACACACACACACACACACAGAGGGAGAGAGAGAGAGAGAGAGAGAGAGTATACAGGTATATGTAGATGTGTATACAACCCTATTATACTCTATAATAGGTATGTCTATAACATACGTGTCTCGTGTGTGTTTATTTAACCACCTATTTTTATCCCTGGTAATTGTCATTGTTCCCATTTATTTAGATGTTAAAATCTATGAAAATAAGCAGCATCTTTTGAGTACCTGTTTAAGCACCCACATACCTGGAAGTCTTCAAAGTGATTATAAATTTCCACTGGACTCTTAATTCACTTGGTCAAGACAAGTGCAATTGAGGACCAATGTAGCACATTACCTTATTACTTATGAGAAAAAACTTTCACTGCCCAATTTAGTATTTTGCATAATATAAGAATGTATTTGTTGGCCGGGCGCGGTGGCTCAAGCCTGTAATCCCAGCACTTTGGGAGGCCGGGGCGGGTGGATCACAAGGTCAAGAGATCAAGACCATCCTGGTCAACATGTTGAAACCCCGTCTCTACTAAAAATGCAAAAAATTAGCTGGGCGTGGTGGGACGTGCCTGTAATCCCAGCTACTCAGGAGTCTGAGGCAGGAGAATTGCCTGAACCCAGGAGGTGGAGGTTGCGGTGAGC
>NW_016107472.1:665979-673500 GCF_001604975.1 Cebus imitator | reverse complement strand
TCTCAAAAAAAAAAAAAAAAAGAATGTATTTGTTGTATTTAATGGAAATATGTATATAGTTAAAGTTGGCATTGGTTGTTGGGAAAACGGGATTGCTGGAATAGCACTTAAATAAAACAAATAGTACTGACTTATTAGAAATATTAATTATGAAAGAAAGATAATGGATTATAGTTGCAGATAATGGTTTTGGAGACACCGCTAGTTGAAATTCATCCTGAGGTCTATTTATAATTGGCACAATTAGAGATTTTGAGAATTTAGCAGCCTTGATTTATTTACAGGCATTCATATAGCACTTGAGTCAGGGGTGAGGTAAGGGACAGAGGTGGGTAGGGAATTAATTGCTTTATATTTAAGTTCTGTGGAATTTCACATTTCTATTTTGGGGAAGAAAGAATTGTCTGTAGAGAGAGAACATCAGGTTATTTAACAAGATTTAATAAATTTGGTCCTTTTATCGATCAAACTTCATACTAGATCAGATAACAAAAAAACTGAATATGGCTTTACATTTGAGGCTATTTTATTTTCTATGGTGCCAGTGAACTAAGTTTCTATAATTTTCCTTTCACTACTTGAAATTTTATTTATCCATCAGATGTTTATTGATACCTACTGTGTATTCAGTACTATACTAGCCACTTGGGATCCATCAGTGAAAAGATAAGTAAATCATTTAGTATGTTAGGAGATGATCAGTGCACAATTCAGTTGTGAATGACAAATAAAAGAATAAGTTGATAAATTAGATTTTATCAAAATTAAAATCTTCTGCTCTTTGAAAACATTATTAAGAAAATGAAAAGATAAGCCACAGACTGTAAGAAAATATTTTCAAAGAATATGTCTGATAAAAAACTTATATCCAGAAAATATAAAGAACTTTGAAAACTCAATAATATACAACATACTATTTAAATGAGCAAAAGATTTGATCAGGCACTTCACCCAAAAAAAAAGAAAAAGGTGGTATATGAACACATAAAATGATGCTCAATATCAATAGTCATTAGGAGATTGCAAATTAAACCCATGAGACACTATTACACATCCTTTAGAATGACTGACATTTAAAAGACCGAACATAGCAAGATTTTTGAGTATATGGAGAAACTGGAAACCTCGTAAGTTGCTGGCAGTAAAGTAAAATGGTGCAGTAAAGTAAAATGGTACAGTAAATGGTACAGGCTTTGGAGACAGTCTGACAGTTTTTAAAAAGTTAAACATATATTTACCGTATTGTCCAGCCATTTTATGCCTACATCTTCACACAAGAGAAAGGAAACCTTTTTTTTTTTTTCCTTTGAGATAGGGACTCACTCTGTCAACCCACCTGGAGTGCACTGGCATGATCATAGCTCACCATAACCTCAAACTCCTAGGCTCAAGTGATCCTCCTGCCTCAGACTTCCCAGTAGCTGAGACTATAGGTATGCACCACCACCCCCAGATTATATATATATATATATATATATATATATATATATATATTTTTTTTTTTTTTTACTCCAGTAGTTTTCTTATGCAACCATAGATCTGTTTTCTGTCACTACACAGTAGCTTACATTTCCTAGAATTTTATAAAAATTAGAATTCTATTATAAAAATAGAATTTTATGCACTTGTTTGTCCTTTCACTCAGTATATTAATTTTGAGATCCATTTATGTTGTAGCATATATCAATAATTCTCCCTTTTTATTGCTGTATAGTATTCCACTGTATATGTATACTATAATTTCTTTATCCGTTCACTTCAGGATGGGCATTTAGACCATTTATAATTTGCAGCAATACAAATAACGTAGCTATGAGCATCTGTGCACAACTCTTTATAAAAACATATGCTTGGCTGGCCATGGGGACTTATGCCTGTAATCCCAGTGCTTTAGGAGGCTGAGGTGGGAGGACCACTTGAGGCCAGGAATTCAAGGCCAACCTGGGCAACATAGTGAGACACCATCTCTACAAATATATATATATGTGTATATATATACACATATATATATACATATATATGTATACACACACACACATATATATATATATTCAAGGTAGAACAAATAGATGCTTTGGAGCCAATTGACCAGAATGAAGACCTAGCTCCCCATTTAGTGGCTTGAAATCTTGGGCAGATTTGCATAATTTTTCAGGTGATTTTTCTCTACTGCATAATGGAGATAATATAACTTAGAGTCCTAAAGGATAAATAAGACAAGGTACTTAGAGTTCTTTCCTTGCCTTCAAATCTGGACTCAGGAGGAGGTAGATTAAGTGCCTGCCTACATGGTATGAGTTGAGATATGTAAGAGTAATGTTCCCTGTTATCCTTGGATAGTACTTGTATTAGTTCATTTTCACAGTGCTATAAAGAACTATTGAGACTGGGCAATTTATTTAAAAAAAGAGGCTTAATTGACTCACAGTTCTGGGGAGGCCGCAGGAAACACAATCATGGCAAAAGGGGAAGCAAAGCACATCTTACATGGTGGCAGGAGAGAGAGAGAGAGAGAGAGAGAGACAGAGAGAGAGAGAGACAGAGAGAGAGAAGAAAGACAGAGAGAGAGAGAGAGAAGAAAGACACAGAGAGAGAGAAGAGACTGCCAAACACTTTTAAACCATCAGATCTTGTGAGAACTAACTCACTATCACCAGAACGGCATGGGGAAATCACCGTCCCTTCCAATCCAATCACCTTCTACTAGGGTTTTACAATTCTACCCTGGTGTTACAATTAAAGGTAAGATTTGGTTGGGGACACAGCCAAACCATATCAGTACTAATGGAGGAATTCCACAATTTGAGGAGATTCATTCTTTTTGGATCGAGTGTTGCAAATTCTGGGATTTTTTTTTTTTTAATTCAAAAGGATGGTACACTAACCTATGTGTTTCTATTACAGTTTCTAAATTCATTGGTTGAATCAGTTTTTCTCCTTGCAATAGTGGCCAAGACAGTCGACTTCAACCATTTTTTAGATCTTAGTTGAAATGTTAGTTATTACGAGAAGTGTTCCTTAACCTCTTCAGTGTAGGATAGTTATGCCCTTGGGGTGCTCCTCTGTTTCCACACTCCTCTCTTTCTTAATTTTTAGTGTGTTGGTTGTTATGTCTGCCATTCTACTATTGTGTGAGCTCCGTGTAGGGACTGGGTATGGCTTGTTAATTTCCATATTCACAAATATCGTAATAACTAATTGTTGAGTGAATGAATAAAGTTTTTAAAGAAGGGGGAAGGTAGAGATGAAGGAGGTGGGAAGCTCTAAAAACTGGTTCTCCCACTCTTGAGTTTTGCTTCAGGCTGGCCCTTCTGTCCTTTCATCAGTTCCAGATGGAGAAAGTTTTAATACAATATAGTGCAAAAAAGCTTCACCCCTCTAAAATGACACCTAGGCCACAGTCCAGGTTAACAACAAAGAAGAAGCTATAAGGAGCTAATCCTTGGGAGTAGAGTAATGATATGGAAAGAAAACTAATCTGGAAATAAAGAGATCCATGACCTCAAGCCTGACCTCTTGAAACCTAGATTATTTTTATCTGTAAGAAGTTCTGTTGCCCACCCTGCTTATCTTATAATTTTGTTTGAGTCAAAAGAGAGAAGTATGAGTCCTGAATTGCTGTAGAAAGTAAAAATTCATTATGAAGGGGGTTGTATAAAGTCTCATTAGAGGCAGTCTTGCAAATCTTACTTAACCTTTGTAATACTAAAGTTGATGTTCTCTGAACTCTCTCTTAGGCCCTCTCCTCACTTTGGATAGTCTTCCAGACAATCTCATTTTCTCCCATAGATTTCATTAGCATCTTCATCTGAATGACCACCGCATCTTTCTCCAGCTCAGGCTTCTCTTTAAGCACTGCCTTCTACACCTCTTTTCTTGGATGACATCTCAAACTCAACATGTTCTAAACTCAGCTCTTTGCCCCAAACATGCTCTCACCTCCAGTATTGCTACTTAATTGCCCACATTAGAAACCTGACATTACCTTTTCCACATCCTCTACTATTCCACATGCAGTCAATCACCTGGTACTTTTGATCTTCCTCCTAAGAATGTCCTTAATCTGTTCAGTCTTCTTCATATCAGAACTACTACCGTCATCCAAGGTACCATCTTATCTCACCTTAATTATTGCAGTAGTATTCTGACTTCCTTAACACTAATCTTACAACCTGGCTCCTGTCTGATTTTCTAAACCGATTCATGCCCCTTTCCCCCTAGCATTCTGTGTCCCAATCATATTAAACTTGTTTTCATGCCTTCAGTGCACCACACTCAGTCTTATTTCTAGTCTTTGCATATGTTCTTCTGTTTGTTTTGAATACTCTTCATTACTCCTTTCTTCCCCTATCTGCTCACCTCCACTGAAATAAAACCAATTTAGCAAGTCTCAATTTAAAGCTTACTTTCTATAGAATGCCTTCCCTGATTCCCTAATTATAATTGCCTTAGATTACATTCATGTAATGTGCACTTTATTATCATTGATTGTTTGGCCTAAATCATCTTTAAAGTAGGGAGTAGTATGTCTTATTCAAGGCTGTATCTCTAGTACCTAATACAATGCCTGACATCAACTAGGCATTTAATAAGTGGTTGCTGAGTGAATGAATAAAAAATAAATTACAGGGCCAGGCGCTGGGGCTCAAGCCTGTAATCCCAGCACTTTGGGAGGCTGGGGCGGGTGGATCATGAGGTCAAGAGATCGAGACCATCCTGGTCAACGTGGTGAAACCCCGTCTCTACTAAAAATACAAAAAATCAGCTGGGCATGGTGGCGCGTGCCTGTAATCCCAGCTACTCAGGAGGCTGAGGCAGGAGAATTGCCTGAACCCAGGAGGCGGAGGTTGTGGTGAGCCGAGATCGCGCCATTGCACTCCAGCCTGGGTAACAAGAGCAAAACTCCATCTCAAAAAAAAAAAAAAATTACAATAGCTACACATGATAGTATATAGTATATAGCTATATAGATAGTATTTATTTTTTATTCATTACATATTTTATTTTTAGAATTTTTTCATAGCAGTTTCAATTTGTCCCTAGAAAAGTAAGAAAGACCAATTCTTGAAAATTTATTTTACTTTTGTTTGTGTATTTTGAATAGCTCTCACTAGAGTCTCAATTTGTATTGAGTTATTCCAGAATAAGAAATACCTGAACCAAATGATTCCCATATTATTCCTCTATACAATTATTGTTAGAATTACTTTTTTGTCTGCTTTAATATCAGAGATAGGAAGGTATCAATGGTGTGAACGAATTTGACTACTTTGTCCTGGAAGTAATTATGCTGTTGTCAATTTTCTGAGACTAACATATGGGAGAATTCTGTGATCACAGTTTTGACTCTGTATCTGTCTTAAGCCCAAGCTAGATGCAAACATTTCCTGCTAATACTCTGGCTTTTCCATTGTTGCTGTATAAGAAACTATGGAGGATATTAAGGATGAGGCAGTAAAAGAACAGACTGAATGTGGTTCTACTGACAACCAGGAAAGTTATTTAAAATGACATGAATAGTCAGGTTGTAATAAAGGTTTGTTAAAACATTTAGTATTGTACAACTAGTGTCCACATTAATCAATCCCATGTGCCCTAATTAATACCTTGCTAAAATGTATGTTGATTTTCAAGGAAAACAACAGTTTTTAGCATCTGTAGACATGTTGCACATGTTTGAATCTATCATTAACAGGTTAATTGAGTACTGAATATTGAGCAGAATAACAGCGTTGGAATGCCTACAGTAAGTGATGAACTTTACATATAGCCATATCACACAGGGACCCTACAAGGGAGACCTACCATCATTTTATTAATGAGGAACCTGAAGATAGAGATATAAAGTCACTTGTTCAAAGACACACAACTAGTATAGAGAAAGAAACCCCAGGTCTAAATATAAATCTATCTCACTCAAAATATTCTTTTTACTACATTGCATTACCTCTCTGGAAAAGATAATTCCTTGTTCTAGGTATATTAATTTACTAGGATTGCCATTAGAAATTAGCACAAACTTGATGGCCTAAAAGAACATAAATTTATTCTTTCCCAGAACTGGAAGCCAGAAGTCTGAAATCAAGGTGTTGTCAGGGCTACACTTTCTCAGAAGACTCTAAGTAAGGAAGAGTCATTCCTTGCTTTTCCAGGTTCTGGTAGCTCCAGAGGTTCCTTTGCTTGTGGCTATGTAACTCCAATTTGTGCCTCTGTCTTCACATGGCCTTCTGCTCTGTCTCTCTGTCTTCTCCTCTTCTGTCTCTTATAAGAAAATGTTATTGGATTTACGGATTACCTGGGTAATTCAGGATTACCTCATCTAGAAATCCTTTACCTCCTTACATCCGCACAGATCATTTTTCCAAATAAGATTGCATTCTCAGGTTTCAGGGGTTGGAATGTGGGTGTTCTTTTGGAAGGTCACCATTAGATCCACTACGCTGGATATTGCAGAAATTGTTATGAGAGATTCTTCTATTTTAGATATATCTGAGATTCTTTCTTTTATTTCTTTCTTTCATTTGTTCTTTCTTTCTTTTTCTTTATTTATTTCCCTCCCTTCCTCCCTCCCTTCCTTCCTTTCTTTCTTTTTCTTTCTTTCCTCCCTCTCTTTCTCTTTCTCTCTTTCTTTCCTTCCTTCCTTCCTTCCTTCCTTCTTTCTTTCTTTCTTTCTTTCTCTTTCTTTTCTCTCTCTCTCTTTCTTTCTCCCTCCCTCCCTTCCTCTTCCTTCCTTCTTTTCTTTTGTTCTTTTCTCTTCTTTTCTTTCCTGCCTTGAAAGGTGGCAAAAATTAAGTACGGAGTTGGAGAAATTCCATGAAATTCATGGAATTTCTCCCTCTGTCTGTCTCGGTCTCGCTCTATCACCCAGGCTGCAGTCTGGAGTACACTTCTGTGATCTCGGCTCACTGCAGGCTTGACCTCCTGCGCTCTAGTGATCCTCTCACTTCAGCCTCCCAAGTAGCTGGGACCACAGGCACACACCAGCTCACCAAGAAAATTTTTGTATTTTGTTGTCAAAATGGGGTTTTGGCACATTGCCCAAGCTGGTCTTGAACTCTTGAGCTCAAACAATCTGCCCACTTTGGCCTCCCAAAGTGCTGGGATTACAAGCATGAGCCACTGAGCCCAGCCTGTCTTTGAACTATTTAATAGTCAAAGTTTTGCTAATGTATATAGAGAGATGAAAACGTCTGTTTCATGCTGATTGTCCATCAGGGCTATCAGTGAAACAGTGAGTGACACTGTCATTACTAGAACAGGGATGATAACATCTTATAGGGGTACGGTTGATGCATCTGGAGTGGCTTCTTTAAACCTGGGATGCATCTGCTCCATTTGGTCATAAATGGAAACATCAGTAAATAAGTTTAAAGACATCCTTGTTTGCCTCTCTGATGGCAACCTCCAATCCATATATCCACTCAGTCTATTTTGGTATATCTTCTATGAATTTCTCCAACTTCTTACTTAATTTTTGCTAACTTTCAAGGCAAGTTTTTTTTTTTTTTTTTTTTTTTTTTT
>NW_016107472.1:592505-665962 GCF_001604975.1 Cebus imitator | reverse complement strand
TTTTTAAATATGGAATCGTGCTTTATTACCTAGCCCTATTTGTACTTTTCTGAATATGAAGTTTGGCCACTATTCTAAGATTTCATGAATAATTCTATGATTGCCCTCTGCCTAAATTGCATAACCCTATAACATATTAGATCAGGGTTCAGTGCCCTGTCATCTTTTAACTTTTTGGAAACTTTCACCCCCAGTCACACTGTGTATCTTCTAATTCCAGGGCACTACACACCTCTCTCCATTTAGGTCTTCATGATTGTGGAGATTGCAAATGTATCATTATGTCCATTAGAAGATGTCAAAACTTTACATAAGTATAAGAAAACCTTTCTAGCCCGTACACTTATATATTAGGAAACCTTTCTAGCAGTACACTTGATGAGTTCCAAAATGTTATTAGTTTTTTTTTGGGTTACAGGTTCATATTTAAGCTAATATCACTAGGAAACAACTGAAAGTGGCTCACAAATTCTTTTTTGAGTTATGTCTGATATATCAAATACCATCATTGAAAAAATGTAATTTGTGTTGTTTTCCCCAAAAATGCTTCCCTTGCATTTGTACTTATTAGGAATAAGTAATAGCCAATATCTATCTATTGCCTTTGATTTGTGAGGCCCTATACTAAACATTTACATGAGTTGCCTCATTAGGTCTCCGACAGTGTGGTACAACTACTGCCTATATTTTACAGATGAAGAAACTGAGGCGGTACTGCTACTTTCTTCTTATACAACCTAATTAAACCGTCTTACTGGGGTCATCTCTTTTGGCTTGAATGTCACTACTTGAGTGAGATTTTATTCACTGCTTTTTCTTGAACATTGGCAAAATGTCGAATAGAACTAATTCATGAGAGAGTCATTTTTTAAATTATTTTGTTTACTGAAAGGCAGAAATTATTCTGAACACTGAGAATGTACTGGTAAGCAATTGTGAAGGCAGCTTTTAACATGGCCCGGGATGATCGCCACATCCTCTATTTTCACCTCCTTGTATAATTTCCTCTCCTTTAGTATTGGCTAGACTTAGTGACTAATTTCTAATAAAGTACAAGAGTGACAGGATGTCACTTCCAAGATTAAGTTTTTAAAAAGCTTGTAGTTTTTCTCTTGAGTCTCTCTATCACTCTTTCCTGAATTGTTCTCCCTGAGGAAAGGCAAGGGCCAAGCCATGAAGCATCCCTGTGGAGGTCCACACATGGCAAGTCTCCTCTTCTTCAGTCCAGAGTTCAGATGAAACCACAGCTCTGTCTGACAGTTTCATCACAACCTCATGAGAAACTTTGACCCAGTGGCACCTACCTATAGTGAGCCCAGATTCCTGATCCACAGAAACTATGGAATGATGTTTGGTTTTTTTAAAGTTACTCAATTTGGGGGTAAGTTGTTATGCTGTGATAGATAACTAACACATCCAAGAACCACACCCTCATGGAATTTATACTGTAATAGAGATTATGGACACACATATACATGTGCATACTTACACACATACAGGATATAAATAAGGAAGATACTAGTAACTAGTTCTAAGAGGAAAGTAAAGCAGGGTAGAATGAATTGGGATGCTTTAGCTGTCTTGACCACACAAGGAAACACCTTTCTGTAGAGATAACATTTGAGCTGCAAGTGAAGAAATCAGCTACACGGAGATGTAGGAACAGAACAGTCTGGGCAGAGGCAACAGCCTGGACAACTAGACTAGGGCTAATAGGAATGAGGTTGGTTTGTTTGAGAGACAGAATAGGCAAAGAAGCACAGTGAACAAAAGAAAAATGTTAGAAGATGATAACAGAAAGATGGTCATGAACAGATAATGGAGAGACTTATTGGTCATAGTTTTGAATTTTAATTTCATTATTATGGCACTATATATACCTTGTAGAATTTTAGCCAAGGAATGATATCATCTGTCCTGCATTTCAGGAATTCTAGCGTGTGTTTAGGTAGTGGATTATATGGTGCAACATTGGAAGCAGATAAATCAATTAGGAGACCAGATAAGAGAGAATT
The DNA here is from genome assembly GCF_001604975.1 of Cebus imitator. Classification (NCBI taxonomy): domain Eukaryota; kingdom Metazoa; phylum Chordata; class Mammalia; order Primates; family Cebidae; genus Cebus; species Cebus imitator. The sequence goes on along the minus strand of NW_016107472.1, from coordinate 663,947 downwards.
GTGATTTTTGTTGATGATAGCAGAGATAGTAAGGAATGGTTGGGTTTCAAAGGTACTTTTGTGTGTGGGTTAATGGGGCTTATTGATGGATTAGATGTGGTTGGTGAGGCAAAAAGAGTTGCTGATGTTTGATCAACTGGTTGGGTAGATGGTGGCACCTTTCACTGAGATGAGAGAAGTACAGTTAGGTTGGAAGAGGAAGTGGCAACATGGATAATATGGAATCCAGAATAAGTTGGTTTAGGGTATTAGAACTAACGAGAAAGGTGCTCATCAATTGCAATGCCATATTTTATGCCAGTTCTTGCTTTGGAAAACCATTTCCAACATCTCATAAGATCTTGTTTCCTTGTACTTCCATTTTTTTAATCTTTGTGGTGGAATTTTTTTCAGAGACTATTTGAGAATTTGTAAGTAATATACACTGACTCCCACTTTTCAATATAGCAAGTTAATCAGACATATTCTCTCTTATAGAATGCTAGAAAATCCACTGAGGAAAAAATCAGTGTAGTATTTTGATTATAACTTATTAAAACACAGATATCAAATACAAGATAAACTTTGATCTTTCCTTGATTGAGACTTTGTTATAGCTTCTAATCATGCCTTTCCCTATTCATTAGTAGCTCATTCATTTCCCTTATGCCTCCTCACTCACCTTAAAGTTTAAGTTTTGGTAGCTTTGCTATAAGTTCTACTAGTGCCTTGGGTTATTTTAGTGGATCATTGTTTCCTTTCTTCTAGAAACTCTGTAGTGAGAATAAGTAGTAAGAATAATTGTGGTTATATTGGTGCATTTGTTCCATAAGACCAAGTTATCAGAGAATTCCAGAGGAAATGCTATTAATACCAATATTGTTTTGTAATGAAAGGGTAAACAGCTGTCAAACTAAATGTCTTAAAGATTTTAAAAAAGAAAAAAAATGTATATAATCTAGGCTAGTCAAACATCAGTGCCTGGCATGAGGAATTAGCAAAAAGTTCTTTAGGTATCTATGGACTACCAAATATGCATGATTCTCTAGCCCACTAGAAAATTTAGAACTGATTCTCAGATACTAAAATATAAAACTGAGGGGCTTATACTTGATCTGCTAATTCTGAACCAATGTATTGCAACTACTGTGCATCATGAGATACTAGTATGAACTGGCATATTATAAAATTAAATTGTATTCTATAGTTCATTTTATTGTTCCATCAGATTTTGATATCCTCACTTTAAATAATTCATGGGAAGAAATGATCACTTCATAATGCCACAAACTCACAGCAGGCAAAACTAATTTTACACAATATGAAAACAGATTTTATTTATTTAAAAGGAATATTAAAAAAACACAACAACTTTTTTGACACCAGCTGCTGGGAAATAAATAGAATACTTTATGACAAAAAAAAATCCAAATCTATAAAAGCTCTTCCTGGGAGACCAGGTTGAGAATTGTAAAGATACATTTAAATGCCCTGGTCAATGCTATAAGCCTTGTTTTGAGGGAAAAAGAACTCTCCTATCTGCTTACTCTCTGTGGGGATAAAATGATACTGGGAGAAAATTGACTTTACAAAAGCCCACCTGAAACCTACAACATAATGCCAATGAAGTGGCAAGCTTTAGGCATCACTTCAAAGACCCCCTATTAGTATAAAGAACATCTGTAGGTAAACAGTAACTGGTGTCCTTAAATACAAAGTAGAAATTATTGCTTAGCTTTGTCCAAACCAGACCTTGATTAGAAGTGGAAAAGAATATTTTGGAGTGACCACAACAACTTTCCTTTCGCTGTGCCTTTAAGAATGGAATGAGAAAATAAGGTGAAAATATAATGAAAGTATTTTCTTTGGAAGAGTTTATTAGATGGACATTATAATACAAATATAACCTATTTTTAATACCAAAAATAAAAAAAATCCGGGCTTTCTCTTCATTGTGATAACAATTCCATATCTAACTCAATCAGACACTTGCTTCAGACAAAGAATGGGACTCCTGCCACGGGTGGGTCTGAGTTTAATCTCAGGAGCCTGAGGGTCCAGGCATCCAGACAGTTTGCAGCCCTTTTCCCTGAGGCTTCAGGGAAGAGCAGAGGTGGGAAGAGGCAGGGACTGGAGCAAAGGAGCTAAGAGGTGGATGGAAAAGAGAAAAAAAAAAAACAGTGTAAAATCAAATATTTTAGCGCCAAAGAAATGAAAACACATTCTGTTGATAATGTAAATGCTATTTGTTGAATTTTTACTTTTCAAAAATGTTTAACTTAAAAATTTTTGCTGACAGTGGGAATGTAAATCTAAGAATAAGAGACTGACTCACCAGAAGAAGTTTATTATTGTCTGATAACAGCTGAATTCCGGTCTTTTATGTGTACTGTAAAATGGGGCAGATTTGTATATCCATGACGTCATAGGCACTGTTGGAAAGGCTTGTCTCTGGTATTGTCATAAGTTTCCTACATGAGCAGTTATAAGTCGTGAATTAGAAATTCATTTTAGATTTTGAAGCATTACAAATTTAGAAGGACCTAAGTTAGGCTCTATTATTATTTAACTTTTCAAGATATAAAATATTAATACAGTATAGCAGAGATTTAAAATGTTTAGTGGGTATTACCAAACTGTTTGATAGCATTGGTCTTTTCAGTAGCTATTTGTATTTTCTAGGGCAATAGCATATACACAGAAAATGGGTTTTCTTTCTCCTTGCTATGTCAGTGCAATCTAATATGTACATTAGTTAGTGAGATTTCTTTGGGAAAAATAGAAAGAGCTTTGAGATTCTGAAACAGGATGTCTAAGTTCAAAGTCTGGCTAAATTTCACTTACTACTTGTTGAACTTGTACAACTTATTTTAACCTTTCTGTGCCTTATTTTTAAAATTTTGCAAAATGGTGTTAATAATACCTATCTATCTATAAGATTCTCTGCTAGGTGCAGTGGCTCATGCCCGTAATTACAGTACTTGGGAGGCTGAGAAGGGAGGATTGCTTGAGCCCAGAAGTTTAAGACCAGTCTGGGCAACATAGTGAAACCCCATATCTCAAAAAATAAAATTAGCCAGATATAGTTGTATGCACCTGTGTTCCCAACTACTAAGGAGGCTAGGGCAGGAGGATTATTTGAGTCCAGTAGGTGGAGACTGCAGTGTGGCAAGATCACGTCATTGCACTCCAGCCTAGGTGATAGAGTGAAACTTTATCTTAAAAAAAAAAAAAAAAAAAAAAAAAAAAAAATAAAAAAAAAAAAAAAAAAAAAAAAAAAAAAAAAAGATTCTCTTGTTACTTAGTGAAATAATTAATGGAAAAGTTCCTGGGGTAAGCTTAGAGAGCCATAAAAATGTTGATTTAATCCTATTAATAAATAGTATATAAATTACATTCTTCAAAGGCACTTGTATTTTAAAGCATTTAAAGTATTACAGTTGTATTACTGCATTTTAAGGGATGACTGTACATATGCCATGTAATATGTGTAAAAGTGACTCTCTTTCTTCTGAGTGTTTTGCTGTAACACAACCAGAGTTATAAGGCAAACATTTACCAAAACAAAGCTGGTGTAGCAATGTTAGTATCAGGCAACCTGTGTTGTGTCATAATAACTTTTCAATAAATCAATATATGTGAACCAGACTATTTTCTTATGTATAGAAGAGATAAGTTATTTTAGAATCCTATTGAAAATAGAAGAAATGAATCAAAAACTTCCAATATTTTAATTTCTTTGATTTTTCTAGGATTTCTACTTTCTAGAATATAAAGCTCTTCTTTTTATGGAAACCTTAGCTTTACTTCAGCATGAAGCTTTTTCATAATGCAAGGGCTAACAGATAAAATTAGAGTTAAATATTATTTAAACAGAATTATTTAAAGGTCATGTTACTGTTATGAAATTGTACAGGTTCCAAAATAAGTCTAGTCACCTTTACACCTACTTAGATTGATTCTGTAAGTCAATCATCAAACACAAAATATTGGCCTAAAATATTCATCATTTTTTATGTACTAGGAATACTCACTTCTAATTGGGAGAAGCCAGGTTCGTTTGATTCACAAGTTTAGTATCTAAGATCTAAAACATCATAGATATTCATGCAATTAAAACAATTAAACTTACATATTGACTTTGAGCCAAGAGAATTTTAAAAATAGAAAAGATAATGTTTCATAGCTTTTAGATATACAAGGACATCATTTTTATTTATAGAATAATGCATTGTGCTTAGTTACAGAATGTCAAAGCTTTTGTCATTAGTGAAATTGGGGTGGCTGTCCCTTTGTTATCTTGTGGAATTTACTTTGCTAGATGGATTGCCACATTCTTTGAAGACAATTGCCTTGATATTGATACCAGTCATCATGCCTTCACTAGATCTGGAGATGGTCAATAAAGTATATGAGGAGTACTAGTATACTAAGTCATAATAAAATTAGCTGAATGTTATATATATCAAAGAATGAGGTGATTTTGGTAGGTAAAAGGTAGTCCAACCTGCACTTTTGTTGAAAAAAAATTACTGTTGTTATCAACCTGGCATTCCATCCAAACCCGAATTTGAGTTTATACAAAGGGCCACGTTGAAATTCAGCAAGATAGCATGGACTGGGCCAGGTGTGGCAGACAGAGGACAGGATTCTACTGACTTGGCAGAGTGGAACTTTAGGTTATCTTCTCCAAAGTGACATTAAATTCCTCTCTGTGCTATCACAACAGCTTTTTTTTTTTTTTTCAGACCTGCCTATAGACTTAATCTTTTTCATGAAAACAATGCAGAAAAGCTGGTTGAAATATGAACAGATATAAACATGGAGATAAAATATTAGCATGTTGATGGTAGTTTTCAAACATAATGAGTAATGAAATTTAAGCGGGGTCCAGGTGGAATAGGATCCTAGAATCCTAGAATAAAAATATATCATTTTATAGGTGGAAGTATAGTCCCATTCCTCTGTTTAAAAGATGAGGTAGATAAAGTCCAAGATCTTTCAGTTGGAGTGTTTGAAGGAGTTGGGACTAGAAGCACGTCTCTGGTCTCCAGTCAAGTGCCTTTTCTAGTTGAGCTTGACTTCTTTATATCTGGATAATAAAATCAATCTCATACAATGATATAGGTCATGTTTTTTTCAAGGCAGTTAGGTGTTCATTCATTCCTATACCATCAATAATAATGACAAACATTTATATAGTGCTTGTAGCTTAGGCAGTACCCTAATTGCTGCCTAGCAGGCTGTAAGCACTATATGTATATTGCTATAGGAATGTTGCCTGACGCGAATACATACTGAAGAATAGTTTTCCTTATATTGCCTTTTGCTTAATATTGCCCCTTTTTAAAATCTTCATAAGATTAACTAGATACTGTTGTCCTCGCTTCAGAGTTGAATGAGGAAACTGAAACACAGAGACCTTAAATTAAACATATTCACCAAGGAAATCAAGCCATTAATTGGTAAAGCCTGGATTTGAACCCAGACAGTCTGGGTTTCTGAGAGTGTGCCCTTATCCACTATGGTGTGTATTTTTCCAGTAATTTTTAGTTGGATAAATGCTTAAAAATAACATGCATAAGTTCTCTGTGCTCCAGAAAAACCAGTTTCAAGAAAGAATAAAATATATGTAAATGGCAGACAAACCCATTATATTTCAAAAAGGTTGGAGGCACTAGAGATTGAAAAAAAGAAATCATGAGAGACATACGATAGGTTTGGGGAAATGGGATTTTAATTGTTCTTTATGACTGGAGAGCAAAATTAGGTCCAATGGGTAGGAATTACAGGAGATAAATCCAGGCTTAATATGGCAATGTAGTAACCAGAATAGGCAACCTTGTTAGTGAGCCCCCCATCTTTTTGTATTCAAGCTGTGTTACTGGTCCCTATTGCTACAGATTGGATTGCTGCACTGGAATAGTACATTTGGAGCACAATTATGCTCAGTTAGGTCAGAGGTAAGGGATGTCATTAAATTTCACCTGAAACTATATTGTAAATATGTAAGGGCAAGAGCTCCAGACAGATCTGGGTTTGGATCCTGGCACAATCACTTATTTGCTTCAAGAATTTAGTCAAGTTGGCCAGGCATGGTGGCTCACGCCTGTAATCCCAGCACTTTGTGAGGCCAAGGCGGGCGGATCACAAAGTCAAGAGATTGAGACCATCCTGGCCAACATGGTGAAACCACGACTCTACTAAAAATACAAAAATTAGCTGGGCATGGTGATGCACACCTGTAGTCCCAGCTACTCAGGAGGCTAAGGCAGGAGAATTGCTTGAACCCAGGAGGCTTCAGTGAGCTGAGGTCGTGCCACTGCACTGCAGCCTAGCACCTTGTGACGGAGCGAGACTCTGTCTAAAAAAAAAAAAAAAAAGAATTTAGTCAAGTTACTTAATTCTAACTTCTCTGAGTCCCGGCTTCCTCATCCATGATTGGGATAGTTGTGCTAATCTCCTAGAGTTGTGGTGAGGAGAAGCAAATGAGATCATTATCTGAAATGCCTAACACTGTGCCAGGTACATAGTAAATGCTCAGTGTATATTCAATTTTTTAGGAATGAGAGACTCATTAATTTTTCAAAAACAAAATATAGTGCTAATTATTCTCTTATATGGGCAAGGAAGCTTGGCTTAGAAGGTAATAGAACTTTATGCTCACAATTCTGTCATTGCCTTGGACAAGGAACCATTAACTCTGGATGGTGAAAAGTGCTTGTAAAGGAAGCTTTGTAAATCAACTTATTTAAGATGCAATAGAGCAGCTTATGATTTTAAAGCATCCTGTGGTGAATCCTTTTAGAATGTGAATAATCACCCCCTAATTTCTCTGTTTGGAAAGTTCACAATTTGGCTTATTGTGTCTTCTTAAAGCAGAGAGTACACCTGCACTCTTATTTCAGTATTTTCATGCTGGGCTTACTTTCAGAGAAATACAGGGTGCCTCTTGGATTCGGTAAGGCATAGGCTAGGTAAGTGATAAAACATACAAGGTCCCTGAAGTCATTAACTGTACTTTGTGATGTGTACATTTTAATGAGTGTGAAAACTCGTATAGATCAGTTGATCTAGACTATATTGAGGATCATTGCACATAAGAATGTTGCCTAACTTGAAAAGTTAGACAATGAAGAGTAACTTTTCTTATACTATCTTCTTTTTCTCTGAAATTTCAAGGAAAATCAACATGAAATTGTGACATGATACACAGTTCCTTCATGAAAAACCAAATAGCACTGGAAATTTGTGCAGAAGAAAGAACACTAGGTTAGGAACTAGGGACTCTGAGTAAGACCTGCCATACATAAACTAACTGCATGGCATGGGATGGGATACCATTTTTATTCTTTCTTTGTCTTAGTGTTCTAATTGTAAAATAATCAAGTTATGCTTGCATCTTCTGTGTAACTTCTACCTAGAATCTTTAGTGAGTTAATTTATAAAACCAGGTGTGATATTATTTTGTTTCATTCTTTCCAATAGAAAAATTAGAACAAGAAACAGTAGAAAGAATACTTGAGGTTTTCTATTGATAATACTTGTTACTCTGCATCAGCTTGAACTGTCTTTTACCTATGTGAAGATTTATAAAATATTTTATTTAGCTATGATATAGAGATTAATACAAACGTGGGAAACTCAGACTAAATGTTTTCTTTTCCTATCAGCTGGCAAACATTGACCTGTGTTTGAAGAAACTTGAATATATTTGAGAGAAAATGACCTCTCCCACAAATTAATTAAATCTGAGACTAAAATAATTGTATCTCTTCATTGATTCCCTTTATTTTCACAGTGTCCATGGGAATTTTGCCAATTCTTCATAGAGTGATTTAAGTTTACTGACAACCCACTTGGATGAAATACAGTTGGAATATATGCTAGTGACTCTGTCCTTCCCAAGTTGTGTTGGGAAATAACATGCATCATATGGGATACTTAAGGAGCCGTTTTTGAGAAGCACCATGTAGTGTAAGAGCTCAGGTGACTGCTTTATAAGAGCTCTGAGACCACTGTAAATATCCCCAACTTTTCACACTGGTTGCAATCCATGCAGGATTTTGAAAGGAGCTAGAATTCATGAGTGACCATTTTTATCAAATGTGCATTTAAAACACATCTTTATGCAGATTCATGTATTATAAAGGGCTACTATCCAGGCCCCAAATTTCTTGTTTGTCAAAAGTCTCAAGCTGATTTTCAAGAGAAACAAACTTAATTCAATTAAGGAATAACAAACTGTAAGTTTAGGCAAATTGGAAATGCCGAAAAAGACTTAGCATTCCATAGTCAACCTCAGAATTTTACTGTCAACCCTGAAGGTACTAAAGCTATTGAGTTTTCAAGTATGTGTGATAAGTACATCACCATGCATTATGACTAGTAGCCATAATTCTTTACTTCCTGAAAGTGAAGAAGAATTTTACTTAGTCACTCATTGCAATTTTTTTTTTTTTTTTTGAGACGGAATCTCACTCTGTCACCCAGGCTGCAGTGCAGTGGCACAATCTGGGCTCTCTGCAACCTCTGCCTCCCAAGTTCAAGCAATTCTCCTGCCTTAGCCTCCTGAGTAGCTGGGATAATGGGCATGAGCCACCAGACCCAGCTAATTTTTATATTTTTAGTAGAGACAGGATTTCACCATTTTCGTCAGGCTGGTCTTGAACTCCTGACTTTGTGATCCACCTCTCCTCAGCCTCCCAAAGTGCTGGAATTACAGGTTTGAGCCACTATGCCCAGCCTGCAATTCTCAAGAAAAAAATTACTGCGCATTGATATATACCATTGCCAATATTTTAATGTAGAAACAAATAACCTTTTTAATCCTCCTCTAATAAACAAATAGAAACATTAAAAAGTTAGTCACATGACAAAACAATTTCCATATTTCATTTTCTCTTAAAAATGTAGCAAAAATGGCAAATATATTAAAAACAGCTATCAGAAATAGAGTAAGTAATTAAATGTGAATTCTTGAATGGTGAGACTACATTTATAGAAAAAATTTCAAACATATGGCATAGAGATTAAAATTTAATTTCATGTCATCCTGCTGGAACATGGTATAAAAATATGTATGTGCAACAAAGGGTCAAGAAATATTTATTAAGTACTTATTCAATGCTCAATGAGCACTGAATGAATGTCATGAGACATATGAATAATACATATATAAATAATTGTCTAAAATTCATTCTATTTGACAATCAGACTTTCTCTACAGATCTTATGGAATAATAAATATTCTTCCAATAGATATGTAAATTACGAACCTATCATAAGATTAAAATACGTTTGTAAAATATATATTTGCAAAAATAGCCTTATCAATTAATCCTCATTTAATCTTAATTTGATGTATTAGGAAGTTTCTGTGATTGTTTAATAGACTGTAGATTTTTGGAGACCTCTTAAGATCTCTTAGGTGTCTTAAATTTGTGAAACTCACAAGTGTACTGTCAGTAGAAACAAGGAAATTAAATAGGAAAATAAAAAACCAGGCCCAGGGGCTGCTCGAGATATCTTTAACTCTGTATTGAAGTATTGGATATGGGATCCATGATGGAATCCAAGTTATGCTAGGCAGACTATATTATCTAAGCAATACTTGGTTTTCTTATTGAAGAATTGAGAAGTCATAAAAGCCCAAGAGCACCCTCTAGTGAAATTTCTGGAGTAGACTTAAGGGGCTTTCTCTTGACCTTAGTTCTCCCCCTTACATGACCTTTGATCTCCCAAAAGATAGCAGTTACATTTCTAGTATCTGGCTTTATCATTAAATCATTTCCAGATAACAGAGAAGGTGGGATGCTTGTCAAGTATTACTACCAGTAGATATGCTTAAACGCTAAGACCTACTATTTCATTGTTCTCATGATTTTTGTTTTTGCGTGCAGTATCAGCCTACCACACATGACCTCTACTGTTGTCATGTGTTAAAATAGTTTGTGGAACTAATATAACTAAAGAACTAATGGGAAGCATTACAAGTGTGTAGCTGAAGTATAGTACCTTTGTCCCTGCCTCTACTTTTCTCATGCCTCTGACTCTTGGCCTAAGTACACTGTGTTAATACTTGCAACATTGGAGGTCAAGGGTAGCAGGTGAGATTTTAAGTAGTGGTCAAAAAAAATATAGGAGGAATAAAGAAGCCCTAGTATTTACGGACTTCTGAGTTTTTAGAGAGATGTTTACAAAGCAAGCCTGATCTTAGCTGTAATTAATTAAAGCTGTGAGTATGATACTATTCAATTTGATCAGCAACTGTTACATAATCAATGAAGCAAGGCAAATTATTAATTGACTTTATAGATAGTTTGCTCTAAAATTATATGTTGGTAAAGAATTTAGAGATCTAAATCCTCCTACTTTAGTGGAAAAAAAATCATGATGTACCTAAATGTAAGTAGCTTGCTCAATATGACACAAATGGAGCATCAGGGCTACAACATAGATACCTTGTTCAACATCCTATAAAAACCTGCTTATTAAAGAGTTTTCAATATGTTTTCATATTATTAGCTTTTGTTTTTTATGGTTCTAATAATTTATAGACATGTCTTCATACTTGCCGGAAAAGGAAGTGTGTAACTTCCAACGGCATCTTTTTTCTATCTCTGCTTTCATGAATGGAAAAATAAGTTACTCTTGTGATTACTATTCAGATGAAGTAAAAACATAATGCTTTGATATAAACAAAACATTAATTCTTGAAACACTGGGCCACACAGTGTTCACTTTGCACAATGAAAAAAAGTGGAGGGATCCATATGTCAGATTGATATTCTAGAATTACTGATAACCACCTCTGAGATTCTCTACTTCAAAATTGTTTCTGTTTTTTAATAGTACCTATTTTCTGGTGTTCATGGAAGGATTAGGTGAAGGAATGCTAATAAAGCATATGGAACATTGTTGCCATTCATTAAGTGGTATACTGAATGCTGATGTCTAATTTGAAAAAGAACAAGACATTTTGGAGATTATCCAGTAGGGATATGAGGTATGAAGTCTATTGAACTTTTGGGGGGAGATTACAGCCTGATTTCTTGGGGGAATAAAACTCTAAGATCTTCAAGTTGTTGTTTTCAATTGAGAATGAGTCTATAGAAATGACAATTTGGGAAGGTATATTACATATTAAGTCAGAAGTGTATAATTCTTTCATTTTTCAATTCATTACTATATTCTCAGTCTTGGCTTTAATCTTAACCATACTACGTATGCCCTTAGCATACAACCTTTCCTTCATCATATTATTGCTGATATTCAGAAGGTGAGGTGGTTGTATGGCAACTAAAGGCACAATTACATAATTTTGATTTTGTAGGAAAGTTAATAATTCAGTGATAGTTTTATTCCCAGTTCTTTTCCTGCTTTGCTGTTCCTCAACATACGGTGTTGGTATTTAGAATCTTAAAACCAGAAAACATTAATGCTACAAGCGATCATAGATATTGACAAGTCTGATTCATTTATCTTACAGATGAAAAAATTAAGGCCCCAGCAAGGAAGAATACTGGTCAAGTTTAATTCTACATATTGACTTTCAGTGATTAGGTCACATTTCCTTACTTTTCTAAAAATAATTGACTCTGGAGAAACAGTTGATTGCTTAATATTGCACTGATACTCTGAACCAATAGATTTACCAATGTAAATCAATGTTATCTATGAACGGACAGTACACAGTATGTTAAACCTATCTATTCAGTAGCACAGTATACCATGTATGCCTGTCAGCCTTTTAATTTCTGTTGCTTTGCAGTGATGCTAAAGCTCACACTGAAACTCTTAAGTGATTATCTTTAAGGATTTTCTTCTCCAGCTATGAGTCCAAACAGTCTGAGTAAAGAGGCTGCATGGTCTCGCCATGGACTACTAAATGTTTTTAGAAAGTGGAACCCCTTTCTGGAGTTATGAGAGAAACATCACTTCTAAAATATCTTTAAAAGAACTCCAGCATAAACATTATACTGGAACATTTCATTAGCTTTTTGAGAACAATAAAGAAATGTGGAGCATAATAGGCTAATATGTTTAAGTGGCCTTGGTAGAACCCTACTTAACTCAGTGGGATTTTCTGCAGCATGCAGAGGTAGAAAACCATTCCTTACATATTTATTGTGTAGGACTGCCTCCTTCTTTATTGCATGCAGTTTATATCAAAGAGAAGTGACTTTCCACCTGTAATTCTGAAATCAAGCGAGTCTCAAAATACAAGTTTTAAAAGAATCAATATTTAGATATGATGATCAGCAACCAGCAGTGCTGACTTTTGGCACTCTGGATTTCTGTCAATAAAGATGGTAGAGGAGCCAACTTGAATCTTAGTATTTCCTGGTCTTTTAGGACTTAAGTTTTCATCAGGGTATTAAGATCTGTGAAGTACCCAAACTCCTAAAGAAAACACACGACGTAAGTCAAACCTTGTTGATCACAAATTCCAAAAATTAATTCAGTTAATAAAGGTTATTCTGTTACTAGCCATAAAGCTCGAAAGAAAACTTTTCTGCAAAATATTTTGAATTAAGTAAAAATATAAGCTAATGAAAAATATAAAGTGGTAGCTTTTATGGTTTTATTAGGATTTCAAGTAAGTATACTTAGTATATTGCTGTTCTTGCAGTATAATATTTTGCCAGTACTCTTTAGCTCTCTGAGCTTCTATTTTCTCTAGTGTAAATTGGGGCTCATTAGTCTTACAGATACTGTGATCATTGTGATTTGTTTGAGCTTTTAGGAAAAAAGGTATAAGTTAGGCCCACAGTTACATTATTTAAGCAAGTTCAAATAAACATACATGATGACAAATTAAAAGTTTCTACGTATATATTAGTTTCATTTGTGCAGACAAGTTGTCACCAAAATTTATGAAAAGACTGAATTCCTATTTGTGTGGCATTGAATTAATGATATAAAAAAAAGTCCTGTTGAATGACAGCTGGAGTGGCTGAAGTGGCATATTTAAAGCATTATGTTTGTTTGTTTCACTTACTGTCAAACTCTGTCTTAGATATACTATCAACTGGTTATATTGATAGATAGATGTCTTTTAGTTTCAGTATATTTTTTGTATCAAAGTTCTCTTCATTGGTTTTGGGAATCTATATGCAAAATAACATATAAACACAAATGTAAAACCCAGCTGTAATTGTTTCTAAGCATTTGGTGACATCATAAATCCTTAAGATTTATACTCATATTGTATTATAAATATCACCAGAACCTCTTACTATGAGGGTGAAAATGCTAAACAAAACTTATTGAAAATAATGCATATACTTATTTTTCAATCTGAGGAGCGTTTCCTAGCTACCCTATTTACCCCAGTGGAATTTCACAAAAATGTCCCTGGCAGTCAAAGTTTGTCTAACAATGAATCAAGTGGGCTTATTTTAAAATTCACCCCTAAATGTGTTTGTTGGTTTTGAAATTCTGATTTTGTGCTTATGTAATTCAAAAACAGCTTTGGTTTAAAAACAAAATTTGGCAAAAATACTAGTGCATTATGTGTTTTAATCACGTATGGTGTTTTGAAAAAAATAGACTCAAAATTGACAAAATTGTTTTATTGGCACTACATTTCAAATGCATGGATTTTCTTTCTCACAATTTGCATAAAATAAAAATAAAATTAGCAGATATTTCTTAAGTGAGTAGTATGTGAACTTAATTGATTTTTATAATATATAGTACAACAACTGCACTACAGACATAAATTTTCATACTATGTTTTTGCATCCTTATTTTACAGATTTCATTGTGTTTTATTTTATGGTCAAGTCTGTAGTGCACTTTAGCATAAATTTTAAAATGCATGGAGTTCTCAAAAAAAGTTTCTTCCAGTGATATGGATAGTACTTAAAGTCTAGTATCAATGGCCCAGTGTTTCTCTTTCATAGAGTTCTTTGATTTTTTTCTTATATTCTTGTAAGTTCTTTCTTTGGAAAATATATGAACTTAGAAACAGAAGTTTCCCTGGCTCATATTATGCTCATGAGACAATGATGATGCTGAAGTCCTTTTCATAATCAGGACCTTTATAGAGATTGTCCAGGTATTCTTAGCCAAAATATCCCTCTCATTGTACACTACTCCAGGGCAACATGTGGTGTGCCAGCTGGATGCCCTCCCTACATGCCTCAGGTGGCCACATTTCAATGGTGCCTATAGAGCACAGGCCAAATTCTCATTCTCTGTGTTAATCAGTGGGAGAATTCCCATAGAAAATGGGATGCGAGCATATTTCAGAAAAATTCAAAGAGATTAGCCAGATGATTAGGCCAGGACATTGTAAGTTCAAGTTCTATGTAGGATTTCTATGGCATTATCTTAGTTGACCAAAGAATGCTATAAAATTTAGAGATATTTAGAAATTTAAAATAATCATGCTTTTCAATCTACTGTGATTTCTCCAAAGAGAAATTCAACAATATTTTTCTTTTGATGTAATAGGATCTCATCTTGATTCATAACATCAAAGACAACAGATGTACCTAGTCATATAATTTGACTGAAACTTTTTCCCATGGTATTAAAAGGATCTGACTCTACTTGTAGAAGTCTCATTATATTCTCTTTTCAATTAAATGCTAGTCAGTTCTACAAACATTTAGTAAATGTTTTTACTATGTACAAAGCACTGTAATAGATGCTCTGAATAATTCTGTGTATGGTGCTTTATAGTATATAACATATTTTCACATTGATTTTCTCATTTGTTTGAAGATTCACCTTATTATTATTATTACTTAAATTGTCCAGAGTTTCAGATGATGTTATTTCTTTGGTGGAATATTTGTTTTGTTTTCGTTTGTTTTATTTTTGATGTGTCCAGAGACCGTTCTAGAAATGCCTTTAGCTTTCCTTGAAGGAAAAATAAGGTCTTATCATTGTATCATCACATTAAATTGAGTTGTATTGGAACTAGCGGCATTTCCTGAAATTTCTGTTTGTTTCATATGCCATCAGGCTCGGTCTTAAGTGTTTTTTTAATGACCTAAATGAAATGGTTTGTCAACATGTTCAGAAAAACAAAATAATTGTATTTACTACTTTTATGATAATAATGATTTATCATATTTCCTGTAATACCTTTTTTAAGGCAAAAGAATTTGATTTCTCTAGAAATTATATCTCATACTTAAGATTATGTTAAATTTTACTGCTCTGCTAGAAATCTGCAAGTGCCATACAACTTCTGTAGAATAGCTATGAATGCTATTATTCTCCATTTAGCATGTGCAATATGCTCTAATATTGTTACATCTAAAGCAGAATGAAATGATCTGCTTCTATATTAATGTTACACTATCAAGCCTTATTTCTACATATTTCTGAGATTTTTTTCAAGTCTTTCTCTCAAATCTACTTTGTAAATACATTAGAATAGCCCTAGTTTTATTTTTATTCATTCATTTTATTTCCCTTACCCATAGTATTGAAATGGAATTTATCAATACTTTAGCATTGTAAGATTTTCAAATAATTTAAAAGAAACATTATCTTCACTTTAAGCATTGAATGCGTCACATTTTTTCCATAAACCTGAAACTCAAAACCTGTAGGAATGCCTTCACTGGCTTTGTTTCTGACATTAAATTTGCAAAAAGGCACTTTCCAGGTAACCCATCAGCTATGTCTCCCTGGGTATTTGGCCAGAGGGCAGTCATGTTGACCCCATCTGCAAAGCCTGGCTAAACTAGAATCTTGGACTATTAGAATCTCATTCATCAAGGTCCACATAAAGTATGGTAGGTGGGAAGCAGGAGGACAGATGGTAGGGTCGGGTGCAAGGAAGTTGTTTTGTTGACATTGATATAGACCCTTCTTCTTGCCAGAGTGACTCCATGCACTTATTTTGGCATGGAAGACTAGGCCAAAGCTATCATCTTAATAGAAGGTGAGCTGCAGGCAAACTACAGAGATCCATGCACAGTAGGTATTTAGAGTTGGCTTAGATTTTATCTATCAGCTTGACTGTCATACATACTTGATTGATGTGCAGCAGGGCTTGAAAGTGCTGCATTGATGTTGAGGACTGTGTCATAAGGTTCCTGATATGGTGCACATGTCTGAATGGAGTTGGACATTGGCTGTCTTTGCCCATGCCAAACAACACCAGACTTCAGTGCTTTATTCTGCGGTTGAGTAGCAGATGGTGAGTGCAGACGTTTGGAGGGGGTGTGCCTTCAAACACAATATGGAGCCAGCAAACTTACTTAGAAGGTTATTGCATGTCTTGACTTTGGCAGCTATTTTTTAAGCACCGTTGAAAATCCAAGTTTCATCCATTGTTATTTGCAAAATACTAGGCATAGTTGGTATTCCAGGCAAAAGAAATGTGAAAAAACAAATGCACTGTTCACTATGCTGGTTACAGTTACTTGGGGGTATCTTCCTTGATATTGTCTAAATGGGCCAAGTAACATTCTTAGATTGAATATTCCTGAAATTGGTACCAAAACAATTATTAATATTAGAAATGTAGGTAAATTTTATCAATAAATCAACAAGGGGAAAGACCATCAGAGGATTGAGTGAACACTATAGTCAAATATGGTACTTACGAGTGACTTTATTTTCTTTGGGTTTTAATTCAGGAAAATTATTATATCCTTCAGAATTAAAAAAAAATCAAGTAAGTATCTCAATATCTAAGTAGATGTTCTTTGTACATGAAAGTATGGAGATTCACAGATTAAAGAGGACAGTAATTTCACATGTATAGGAAAGGTGATTTTTAACCGTATCTGATTTTTTTCCCTGAAGTGAATTTCTAACCCATATAAGTTCACTTTAGGCTTAAAATAAGTTTTTTTCAAGATTAAAAGGTAATGTATATTTATTGAAGGGAGATATTAAAATAGAAAATATATATAGCGAATAAATTTAAATCATTTGACACTACCAATCATAGATAAACAATTCTACGTATTGGCTCTGCCTCCTTCCAAGTGTATGGGCATTTCTAAAGTATACAGATGTTTATATGTAGGTGTTTGTTTACATATTTCTAAATAACATTTTTGGATTATATAGTCTATATAGTGATCCCTTCACTTAGCATTAATTTTATTAGTTATGTGTCATAATATACTCATTTTCAATAGCTGTGTAATGTTATGTCTTATATATGTACCAAAAAATTTTAATTAACTCCTTCATATTTGACATTGAGGTCATTTTCCACCATTATTTCTCCTACTCTGAAGATGATTTATATATATAAATTGTTATCTGCATCTTGGATTGTGTTTTTAGCATACATCATTAGAAGGTTGATTTCTGGGCTGGAGGATGTAAACTTCTCAAGGTTCCTTTGAGAATTCTTCTCTACTTGTACATAAAAGTGCTTTTCTAACTACATTCTTAACTGTTTTGAAAAGTATCATTTTATAAATATATGACAAATTGCAGACAAAATAACTGGTTTACATTGTTTTAATTTGTATTGATTTGATTAATAAGGAACTAGAATGTATTTTACATGTTTATTTGTCATTATTTTCTTCTTTTTATAAATTGTTTGCTCATGGCCTTTACTCATGTTGTTTTACTAATTTGTAAGACTTTATGTGAGAAAATGTTAAATATTTGTATGATCAATTTCATGTATTTTTTCTCGTGACTGTGTCCATTACTTTTATGTTCTTTTTTAAATAACTTTAAGTTGAAAAAAAAATTCACAATTTTTGTCTAGTATGATCGTGTTCTATTTTATATTTTTAATTATCTGTTTCTTCCCGAATTTATTTTTGCATGTTATGATGTAAACATATTACTTTTGTTCTTAACGGTTAATCAATTGTTCCAAAACCATTTCCCCACTGATTTTAATATTGGTTGCCTACTAATTTTTATCAACATTAGTAACTATTTCTGGACATCTATTTTTTCAGTTCTTTCACTGGGTCCATATTGCTTTCATTAGAGCTTCAAAATAAGTTTGTATATCGTTTAGGTCAAGTCCTTCCTTATCTTTCTTTTTTTAAAAAATACTTTAGCTTTTGTCACCTACTTATTAGTCAGGATTTGTTTAGTTTGTTGAGTTTATAAAAATGTTTCATTGGAATATTTATTGGAATTGTATTAAACTTATAAATTGGTATCAGTATCTTTACAGTATTCAGTCTTCTCATTCAGAAGCATAGTATGTTTTCATACATAAATAGTGTCTTTTTATTCATGTAGGTCCCCAAGGTCCTTAATATATTTAGGTAAAGGCATGCTGTGTTCTTGTTAGTGTCCTTAATTGCCTATATGTCATTTCTAATTTTTTTGTAGAAAATCCAGCTCCTATTTATAATCCATATGATCCTTAACTTATTGATAAGTAAGTAGATAAACCTATTGTAAAATTGGAAAATCCTAAGTTGAACCACCAGAAGTTGGAGACTAACTGTATTTATTATTTAGCTATTTTATTCACCTCTCTTTATAGGTTTAATAGTTTCCTATAAGTTCTTTTGGGGTTTCAAGTCATTAAATTATCTCCTAACAATGATGACTGTTTTCCTTCTTATTTCTCTTTAATATCCTATTTCATTGACTATCATTTCCAAAACAGTTAAGTAATCATTGTGATAGAGGGCATATTTCTTGTTCTTTATTATGTGGTATTATCTCTAGTTCTTTTTCATATTTAAGGCAGGTATTAATTGTTGATTTAAGACAGATATTATTTGATAAATTGGTAAAGTAGATTAAAATGCTATTTTCTGGATCCTTTTTTGATTATTAGGAATGAATGTTGACATTTAGTATTCATTTTTTCTAGTAAATATTGTCCAATTCTAACTCATGGACATAGACTTTTCTTGAGATGTATTTTTCAACTCAAATTAATTCATCATACATTTAATCAGCACTTACTATATGCCAGAAATTGTTCACTTGGCATTGGGATTAAGATGGATATAGCCCTTTCCCTTTAAAACATTATAGGATAATTTCAATTGTGACAGTTCAGCCAATGACTTAGCAGAATTGATTCCCTACTATCAAATTGCTCTTGCTTTATTAGAAAAAACTTTATGATCTTATTAAGAAAACTTTGAGAGCTTTCTATAACCTAATGGTATACCATGTCACAGTGTGAATTTTAAAAATTGTTTAAACGTAAAATGGTTATTCACAATTGAAATTATGAGTGTTTATATTGAAACATCATCATGTTCAGATTCTAATCAAAAACATTTATAAAACTTGATAATGCTTCAGGAAATTCATAGACTTCTATAATGTAGATTGTTTATATTCTGTATGATTAGGAAATTGGAATTTCTAATCACACCTTATTACTTCTTGTACAGTATGATTAAAATGATATGTGATATTGGGGCAACTCATTTTCATGATGCCATCATTGGGGTTTCATTTCTCTGGGAGTCTGAATCATCGAGGATTTTAGCATGTATTTACATAGATTTATTTTCAATTTAAGGGTTTTTTGGTATTAATTATTTGGTTTTAATTTTATTGACTCATTATAGTGTAGCATAATCTAACTTGCTTTCCCCATATAGTAATATCATTTGTCTTATTTTGGGGAATTTTTAAATTTTGTTCTTTTACATACTATGCATGAATGAAATGACATTTTTTATATTTTACATAAACATGTTTATAGAGAACCAATTTTTTGCTCAGTATCATGCTAGTTATTATGAACTACAGAGCAGAAAAGCATAAGTTATACTTTCAAGATCTTACTTTCTAGTTCACAGATAGATACAAATAAGGAAAACTGTAAAACTCTTAATAAAATATTTTTATAAAGCCATATATGTATGCATCTGTGTGTGTATTAATATAGATATTTTATATAGAGATATTTATATAGAGATTACATATAAATTTTTTTGATATAGACATATATAGAGAGAGATTTATACACGCACACACACCGAGTCATATTCTTGTTTTGTTTGTCTGTTTGTTTGTTTGTTTGTTTAAAGACAGAGTCTCCCTCTGTCGCCAGGCTGAAGTTCAGTGGCCTGATCTCAGCTCACTGCAACTTCTGCCTCCTGAGTTCAAGCGATTCTCCTGCCTAGCCTCCCAAATAGCTGGGGTTTCACCTGTTGGCCAGGATGGCCTCGATCTCCTGACCTCACGATCCACCCCCCTCGGTCTCCCAAAGTGCTGGGACTACAGGTGTGAGCCACTGTGCCCAGCCCATATTCTTGTTCTTTTAGCAAACGTATCAGTTCTTACAAGATGTCTTTTGTATATTTACCTCACCCTGGCCTCTTCATGCTTTTCCTGTCATTATTGTACTTTTATAATTGTTTCTTCATTTGCAGATTAAATAATATATTTGCTTTTGCAAGATTTTCTTGTATTGTCTTGGGAACTACACTGGATAGGCAAATGTCATGTACATTAATCTGTAAGATATTACCAGTGATAATTTGTCTCAACAAAGGTGACCCTGCTCAGAGTTTGGAAATAGGAATATACAGGCTACTGTAATTGTAGATTGGAAATCATTGCTTTCTGAGTCTCCTATTTCATTAAAGTACTTGTCTTGATTTTTAGAACTATTCACAAAGAATTAACATGCAAAGTAGGGGAAACTCAAATGTGAACAGGGAAGCTATCATGTCTATTAAATGGGGATTTCAGCGGTAAGCTTTGGTATATTAAGAAAGAAAACTTCCATAGTTTGGACTTTGATGAAGCTTTTATTTCATAGGCTCATTCATTTTAAACTTTAGCATTTGGCATATATTCTAAGGTTTAGTCTTAAAAAATTATCAAATTTTGAAAATTTATATCTCCCCTAAATTATTAATGTCTACATTGAATAATGTTTCTTACAGACCACAATACCTGTCCCTGTGGAACAGTTATTGTCTTAATTCAAAAGTAATACTATTGATTAAATAATACTTACAGCTTCCAAACTTCAAGGCATTTTTTTAGCCACCATTCTCCTTAACCTCACTCTGAGCTTCCTGTGTGGTATCATTTATTTGAGGCCTTATTAAAATGTAAATAAATTACACCCAGCACACTTCCTCTATTTGCCCAGCTTGTTACTATATCGAAACAACTGTCTTAATGAAACACATATTGATGTATTGTGTATTTCCGTATTAACCAAAGTGAAGAGGAAGTTATATGAATATATAACAGAGCCCACTTCATAACAGTTTTTGTTAAAGCATTTTATAAATTGGAGATAATCTGAGCCATGGGAGATGGTATAATTCTACATGACAGAGTTCACAGAGAGAGGATAGCTCCTCAGATAGAGTAAGATTAGACTCTTGAGAGAGATGCATTGGGGTTTTTATGGCATTTTACCTTTATAGACGTAGCTGACTCTCAGTTCTCCATATTACTATTGTAGTGTTATAGCAAAGATAGTAAAAATAAAAATAAAGAAATAAGAGTGTTATCTAAAATAATATAGATTTGGCCTTGATATTAAATTTTTGAATTTGTAACATCAAATTTACCATTTTATTTTGTTTCCCTAGAAGCTACTTCTAACATCCATCTCATTTTAAAGAAATGGTTTAATACTTATATAGTATCAGGTTGTGTGTGTATGTGTGTTGTGTTTGCGTGTATAAAATCTCCATAAGACATGGTTGAATAAAACCATATTCATGAAATAAGCAATAACAATGAATAATAAGTATCATGGATAATGATCAATGTCAGGCCTATTAAATATAATAGTACTTGGTCAATTACTAAATTCATTTTATATAAAATAATTACTACAGAAATATTTGAAGTATTTCAGTTGCTTAAGCACAATACCAAATAGTGGTAATAGGAGGCTACTCATTGTGTGCAGGGGAAAATGGGTAAGCCAAATTGGGATTTAAATGTGTCACACTGGAATGAAATCATGAAGTTCCATTAGTGGTTTATTGTCTCTGTGTCATCAGACTATTGATGCTTGTAACTTTTTTCTTATACATTCTGTATTTTCATTGTTCTGTTTTGTTTTATTTTGTTTTTGCAGTTGGGCATGTGTTAATATCGTAGTCAGGAAAAGTTAATTTAAAAATGTTTAATGCGTAGCTTACCTGTAGATAATTCATTAAGACTTAACTAGTAATATATAAAATCTGCCTGAAGGAATGGGAGCCAGAAGCTAAATTTAAGGGAAAATCATTTTATTGTACAAATAATACATTGTCTTAGAACTTTTTAACATTCTATTTTTTAAAGCATTCTTTAATGCAAGTTATGGTGACCCAAGCTCATGAGGTTAGTCATTACTGCAAGGTTACCTGAATATTTATGTTGCATGTAACAGCTGGAGAGCCATCTCATATTAATACAATTAATTATATTCTGTTAGAAGTACTATAGAAACATGCTATAGAGGGTCTCTCTTATCTTATATAGAGGTTTAGTACAAATTAGAAAAAAAAAGCTGCCTATTCGGACACCTTTGTGCAAATTATTAAAAGAAACCCTTTGGACTAGCAGATGCAGCTTGGGCTAGGGAGCATGGCTTATTGAGTGGAACACCCCTGGGCTAGGTGCCCTGGGCAGGGTACAAACTATATAATTAGTTGTGTCTGCTCTATGTTATATGCCTTATTAATTATTTGAAAATGACTGGTGTTGTTCCATAGGTTCCAAATTATTTTATCCTTGCACAGAAAGGCAAGAATCATTTTTAAATGACAGCAAAGAGGTGCTTAGCTAAGCTTTAATTTAATATTGAACTCTGGTGATACAAATCTCTTACTCTGCCTCAGAAAGATTTAAGGCAAATTTGAAGCTATTCTGATTTGAATAGCTAATTCACCAAAGTCACCACCGAAACGTAGATGAGTTTATAGAACTAAGATTGATATTTAAAAATTACATCTGAAATGTTGGGGTATCATATAGTAAATTTAGATGAATTGTTACATGGAAAGGTAGATAGACAAATATACAGTAGAAACAGATATCTCCTTGTTATGAAAAGAAATTAAGATAGCTTAAATGATACATAGATGTACAATATGAATATATTTATAAGTGTATATATATAAATGTCTTGAACTCCTGGACTCAAATGATCTGCCCACCTCAGCCTCCCAAAATTTATATATACTTATATATAAATATATTTATATAAATATAAATGAAAGTAAATGAAATATATAATATAAATGAAGTAAATAAAAAATAAAATGAGTAAACAATGGAAAAACATGAGAAGGAGGCAAAAATTTGACTTATGTTTAAAAAGCATACTATAAAGAATCTTACGTACATTTACAGATTGTGCTCTGATTATATATTTTGAAGAGATATAATGCTGCTACTAAGAAAAAAAATCTTTGTAGGATGTTCTTCAGTGTGTAAACGGGTCACTGTATTATAACATAAATATCAATATTAATATTCACTTTCATTAGGAAAAAAAGGATATTTATAGAAATGCTTCTTTATAGTCCTCAATGTAGACTGACAACATCCCATTACCATAAACTTTAGTATTCCCATTCCTAAAAGATTTGGACCAAATAGACAACATTTTAGTCTTATATAATTCAAAACTGGATTTTAGAATATATCTAGGTGCCAAACTCAAAATGGAAGGACAGTGCATTTTTCAAGAAGTTTTCCATATATATATCATTTCTCTAATGATGTCTTTAATACACTGTCATTGAATGACAGTGAATTCTACATTACCTAGATTATATTACTGGAAAGTACTTGAAATATAACTATTTATTGTTATTATTATTACTATTATTATTATTTGAGATGGAATTTCACTCTGTCACCCAGGCTGGAGTGCAACGGTGCCATCCCAGCTTAATGTAACCTCCACCTCTCAGGCTCAAGCGATCCTGCTGCCATAGCCTCCCAAGTAGCTAGGACTATAGGTATGTGCCACCATGCCCAGGTAATTTTCACATTTTTTTGTAGAGGCGGGATTTTGCTGTGTTGCCCCTGCTGGCCTCAAACTCCTGGACTCAAGTGATCTGCCCACTTCAGCCTCCCAAAATGCTAGGATTACAGACTTGAGCCACCATGCACAGCCTATTTTTTTGTTAATTAATAGCAGAAATAGTAATCAAGTTGGGATAGGGTTGATATCCTTTTATAGAAATTGCAAAACCTAATAAAAACAACTGCTTGAGAGATTGGCTGGAAAAATACCATTCCATAGGAACAAAAATCTATTTAAATGTTTATTTTGAATCCACTCTAATATATACACAATAGGCGTTCGAGGATTCAAGTTTCTTTTTCATTGTAGCCTGGATATTGCCTTATTGATAATTTTATACAACAGGGTGATGGAGTTTCATAACATACTCCATCTTCGGACTTACATCTTTAAGCAACGTATGTGATGTTTCAGGGTTTTGTTTCATGGATTGGATTCCTTGTTTTCCAAACAAAAACAGTAATCTTTACTATTACAGGTTCCTAAATTAAAGGTTATGGCACTTTAATGAAATGAAGCTTGGTGAATTCTTTTATTTATTCAACATTTTGTAAAAGTTAAGTATTATGTTAATCCAAAAATATCAGTAAGATATTCACAGTTAATGCTTTCTACATTCTCAGTTTCTCCTAAACAAAGTTTGCTGATTTTTTCATCTATTTCAGTCTCTGAAGAAAAATATAAGTTTAGATAATTCCTAAAAGCAGATACTATATGTTTATTTCTTTTCATGTGATAGGAGTTATTTCATAAACCTGTTCATAATTTAAATGCTCTAGAGAGTCTATTCTCAAGGGAACTTTATTGTGGATCAACATGTAAAGGAAAAGATATTTCTATAGTAAATATTATTCTCTGCATCTATATGGGAACTTTCTGATTTCCAAATTATTTGAGTTCCAAAAGCAGCTTATTCCCTTTGTATGTTCTTAAGGAAGTATAACCTGAGCGAGCACAGGAATCTGTGAGAAAATAAGCTGGCAAACACTAACCTGATCCAAGTAAGTATTTGGACCTGCTTATATCTCTGAGCTATTATTTTGTATATGATTAAGTTTAAATGACACATTCTTTACAGTTGCTTGGAATAGGTTTATTCCAACTCATTCCAGCTTTAAAGTTCTTGGCAATTCATTATTAACCAAAGTAATTCTAGTCCTTCTCACTGAGTGGTTTCTCCACACTCTACAAAGTGAGGCAAAACTGTTTATCTCCAGTGGGAGAATTTTGGTAACCTTATCCCTATATCTCATACTTCCCTAGAAATTCTTAATCCCCCCAAATTGTTAAAGTTTCTAGAGATATAGTAGGAGGGGCAGTTGAAGATTTTCTATACACATGTAACCATTATGAAAATGTTCATTCAATGGTGTTATATTCCCCCCACTCTCACTCCCACCCCACATGCATGCACACCTGCAACTAGTCCCCGATTTCCTGCATTACTAAGAAAAGAATTAGGCAAAGACTTAATGGCATAAGTCGTTTATGCAAACTATAGAGAAAAAGGTCATAAATTATATTACAGAAGCTAGATACTTTTGGGAGTGAAAGGGGCCAAATTAAAAATTATGTTGGGACAACTAGAATATTTAGGAGCCCACAGTGTTTTAGCCAGGATTGCTTCTTCCCATTACCCCTCTCCACAGCCCCATTGTATCAATAGTTCTGCCAGGGCAGGACAAGTCATAAAAACCCACAACTTCACTGCTGAAAGGGGGTGATTTGATAATTTGATGGAGCAGAATATAGAAAAACCCCATGCCCATAGCTGTGGTCAAAACAGTGACAATCTCAGTGGCCAACAAGCAGGGTGAATAAACATCATATCTAGCCTGAAGTTACAATTCAGAGTAGAGAAGGACTGGCAGATTGGCCAGAAATTTTGCAGCGAGAATTGAAAAAGAAGACTGTCATAGTGAACCGTGGTAAGCTACCACATATCCCTAGTGGCCTGAAAGGCTGTACACATACTCTGGGGAAGACCAGAGAAGGACCAAAAGGTCCACTTATCCTTAGCTGAACCTGAGGCCTTGGGCACACAGAGAGAAGATACAGGAGAACAAATGGAAGGTAAAAATTAAAAAAAAAAAAACAACTTGTAAACTGCCTGAACTTTGAGTGCATTCTTCAAGCTGCCCCCCCCCCCCCCGCCGCCCCACGTATATATCAACTAGAGGTGTTAGCATAGTGGCCCTAGGTGTTTAAGTACACAACCTGTGACTAAACATTGGCTGACCACTAACCTGTATTAACGCAGGGAAAAGTCCTAGCTTAAAAATGAAAATGGAAATTATACAAGCTGAGTAGAAACATAAGCAGTGGCACTGCATGAGGAAGAGAGACTACACAGAGTTAAGTCCTAAACAAACAAACACAGCAATAACAGAAACAACCCTCAACAGGGAAAAATCAGAAGTCAGAGTTGCTGTAATATACCATATAAAATGTCAATTTATCAGAAAAAAATGAGACATGTAATAAACAGAAGTATGACTCATACACAATTTAAAAAGCAGTTAAACTGTAGGAAAAAAAAAATTATACCTGGGTTTAAGTGGAGATAACAGATGTTAAACTTAGTGAAGAGTTGAAAGCACTGTTATAAATATGTTCAAATAATGGGAAATAATGTTAAATAATTAAAGTATTACTATAATTAGTCTTTAAATAGAGAGTATCAATATAAAGATAAATGTTATTTTAAAAGAAACAAAAATTTTGGAGTTAAAAAATACCATAACAAAAATAAAAAGTTTTCAAGAGGGTCTCAACAGAGTATTTGAGATAGCAGAATAAAGAAACTGTGAGCTTGAGTATCAATTAATAGAAATAGTCTGATTTGAAGAGAAAAAAAATGAAAAAATGAACAGAGCTTCAGAGTCCCATGAGACACCATCAAGCATACTAACATATGGTAGAGAAGAAGAGGAAAAAAAGAAAGGGCTCAGAAATATTTGAAGAAATAATAGCCAAAAACTTCCCAAATGTGATTAATCTACACATTTGGGAAGCTCAAAAACTCCACGTAGGATAAACACAAGAAGGATCTGTACACAGATACATTATAGTCAAACTTTTGAAAGGAAAAGAAAAAGAGAAAATTTTAACAGATACAGGAAAACAACTCTATAATAAACAGCTTACTTCTCATTAGAAACAAAGCCAGAAGGCAGAGGGATAATGTATTCAGTGTGCTGAAGGGGGAAAAAAAAAAAAAGGGAAAATGTCATTTAAGAATTTTATATTTAATTTTTCTACAAAATGAATATAAAATAAATATGTCCCAAATAAACAAAGACTGAGACAATTCACTGCTAGTAGATCTGCCTTACAAGAAATACCGAAGGAAATCCTTTAAGTTGAAATGAAATGACAAAGTAACTAAAATTCACCTAAACAAAAAGACCTCATCATGTCATTGTGTTGGTAAGTATAGACATAATATAAACATAAAACTAAATTCAGTTTAAACAGAAGGAAGGAAGTAATAAAGATAAGTATAGAAATCAATGAAATAGACAATGAAAATAATAGGAAAAATTAATGAAACCAAAACTTAGTTTTTTGAAAAGATCAACCAAAATTTAGTTTTTCCTAGCTTATCAAGGAAAAAGGAGAGAATGTAACAGATTACCAAAATCAGAAATGAGAAAGTATCACTACCAACCCCATAGAAATGAGAATGATTATGAGGTTATATTATTTGTTTCATTGCTTGACAGAAGTACAACCTGTGACTGATCATTGGTTGGCCTCAATTGTCATTGCTTGACAAATTAGACAATTGTTAGCAATTAGGCAAGTGTTAGCAATTAGGCAACTAGACATAATGGGCTATCTTAGAAATGCACAAATTACCAAAACTGACTCATGAGGAAACAGAAAATATGAACAGACTCATAATAGTAAAGAGATACAATTTATACAATTTATAGTTAGGAGAAAATCCTAGGTGTAGATGGCTCCACTGAGGAATACTATCCAATATTTAATGAATAAATAATAATAACCTGTCACAAATTTTTCTAGAAATCGAGCAAGAAAAGTCATTTTTCAATTATTTCTACAAGTACAGTATCACACTGAGAGCAAAGCCAGACAAAGACATCACAATGAAAAAAAAACTGCAGACCAGATTCCCTCCTGTATATAGATACCAAATCTCAACAAAATATTCACAAACCAAGTGTGGCAAAGTAGAAAAGCAAAGAGGATTTATCCTAGGAATTATCCTAGGAATGCAAATTTCACCTAACATCCAGTAATTAATTAGTGCAATATACCATATTAATAGAATAAAATACCATATTAATAGAATAAAAGAAAAAAACACATGACCATCTCAATAGAAGTACAGAAACATTTAAGAAAATTCAATATCCATTTGTAATATAACTTTCAACAAAAGGAATAAAAGGGAACTTCTGTAATCTGACAAAGGACATCTATGAAGAGCTTATAACTAATGTATATGATGATGAAAACCTGACTGATACAATCCTAGGATTGGAAAACAGTCAAGGTGTCAGTTCTTATGTCTTCTCTTCAACATTGTATTGAAGATTCAATCCAGAATCATAAATAAAAAAAAAAAAAAAAGGAAGCAGGAAGAAGGGGAAGAAAAGAAAGGGGTGGACACACCAGAAAGAAACAATCAATGGCATACAGATTGGAAAGTAAAGAATAAAATTATTTATTTGCCAACAATATTAATCCTGTGTGTAGAAAATTCTGATATACATACACCTCCCCCACCACACACAGATGGACATCTGAATTGTTTCCAGTTTTTTACTGTTATGAATAATGCTGCCATGCACATTCACATAAAATCAAATCTTTGTGTGGACATTTTTTTTCTCTTAGATACCTTAAAGTGTTATTGCTGGATCATAAGGGTAAAATGGATTGTGGTGGTTATACAACTCTAAATTTAGTAATGTCATTGAGATGCACATGTAACAAGATTGAATTGCATGTTATATAAATTATATCTCAATAAATTGTTAACAAATGAAATTGTACTTATTAAAACTAAGAGAAGTATAGAGAAACCTGGCAGATTCTCTCTTAAGCAAGCGACTAAAGTTAACATACCCAGAGATATCATGTTGTTATCACATACCTCTGATATTATAAGAAGAGCACATCACCTCTTTTGTATTCTTCTCTAAAACCTATAATCCTAATCTAGTTATGGGATTAGACAAAGTCGTGAAATGTTTCACAAAATATCTGACCACTAGTCTTCACAATTATCAGTCATGGAAAACATGGACTAAGAAACTATCACAGATCGGAAGAGACTAAGGAGACATGGCAACTAAAATGCAGTATGGTATTTTGGATTAGATTTTTGGAACAGAAAAAAGATATTAATGGAAAAATTGATGACATCTGAATAAAGTCTGTAGTTTAATAGTATTGTATCAATGTTAATTTTTTAGTTTTGACAAATTTACCATGGTTACGTAAGATATTAACATTAGAAGAGGCTAGTGAAGGAAATATGGGGACTTTCTGTTCTATCATGACAGCTTTTCCATAATTCTAAAATTGGTCCAAAATACAAAGTTAAAATTTTAAAAAGAAAATGGAGAATGTACAGATTAAAGGATAATTATTACTCAAATATAATGTGCAGATCTTATTTAGATCCTGATTCAAACTAACCAGCTGTAAAAAGAAATGACCATTTAAAAGTCAATCATTTAACATGGACAGGATATTTAATGACATTAAAGAATTACTATTATTTTTGATGTGGAATGATATTAATTATGATTGTCATCTTTCAGGAACACATAGTAGAGTATTCATGCACAAAATAATAAGATATCTGGAATTGTCTTTCAGATGGTCTCGTGGAAGAAAAAGTAGGTGAGAATATAATTGGAAAAAAAATTGACTATGGGTGATGGATACAAGAGAGTTCATTTTGCTTTGTTCTGTACTCTTGCATATATTTGAAATTTTTTATAATAAAAAGTTTTTAAATAGTGAAAAGAAAAAAAATCTAAAATAAAAATTAAAGTATAATTATCCTTCTATGCTGACCATAAACAAGCCTGTCTCTTAAAAATCAAATCTGTACAATGTCTGAATAAATAAATCATAGAGACATGAGTGAACTCACAAAAGCAACCTGAGCAAGATACAATCAGTACTGAATAGTTGGAAGAGCAATAAGAGAAGTGCCTGAATTAACATAGACTTCCTAAGCTGGAATGCTTTGTTGTTCTTTCCTTGAAGTTCTGTAACCTGGTGATATCAAAACTCCTCTGTGTGAGGATTTTAAAATGTAGAATGTGATCAGAAGCAGCCCTTTGTTTGTAGTCAATGGTAAGATCTATAGTTCTCACCCCTCTTCAGTTTTTTTTTATTTTTTTATTTTTTTATTTTTATTGACTAGAGGCTTTGTTTATGGCCTTGTGACTTACAGGATAGGTTACTATAATATAATGCATTTGCTACTTCTCTGAAAAGCCATTCAGAATCTTTAAGGAGTGCAGAATGTACAACTCTTTTGCTAAACGGTCTCTGCCAGAGAGCCATTCTTCCGGATTTTGTAATTTGCATTGATTACTGAGCTGTTTCTTAGTGTATCACTGGATGTTGATTGTAATCTGTAAAGCCTTACATAGTTTTGTTCTGGTTAAAGAAGTCTGACACTGGTAGTCAATTTTAATAATGACAGATTGATCCATGTGACTGAAAATTTTAATAGATTTTGGAACCTAAAATGCCAGAAGAAGTTTTCTTATTGATGATACATACTTTGTAAATCTATTTTAAAGGTGGGTTCAGTATACAGTAGTGAAATTGAGTTTAAAAAAAAAAAAAAAAGTTGAAAACAGACAAAAGTACCAAAAATAAGGTATTTGTCCTGACTCTGTTCCTTCATCTTTCACTTCCTTGATGACCAGTCTTTTAAGCAATTTCTACCTGATAACCACACTAAATAGTGACAGAGTTACTGATTTGTTCATGAGGAGATAAGAAGAGGAGCACTATTCATATCAAAGACAAGTGGTCTCACTTCCAGGTCCATCTTTGGGCCAAGATATGTAGTCGCCAACAGTGAGTTGGCGACTATATTTTTCGAGTCCTGGCGCAAAGTAAGATCCATCTGTTTCGCCCAGCCGTTTGCCTGAGTGCCACAAAATGGTCCTGTTATTAGTCTTATTTGTGGTCCTATTTGAGGTTAGGTATAATGTAAATAAATTTCAGTTCTCGTGATGAATACAGCATGGGAATTGAAAGAGGTGGTGTTGGTAGTGGTAAGTGATGTTGAGTCTCTATTTTTTCAATTGCTGTGTTTTCTTTGGATTGGGAAACAGACATTTAAGAATGAGTTTGTCATCTGGAAGGATAGTTGTGATCAAGTTTCCCTCAACAGGATACAAGATGTTATTTTTGAGCCTCATTACCCTCACCAAGAGAAAAAAAAGAAGGAAAAATGAATAAGAAAGAAAGTGAAAGTGGAGAAGTAACAGGCAGAAATAGAAGAAAAAGATCAAAGAGGAGAAGGAGAAATGGCATGGGGGAGAGGGGAAATGAAAATTTGTCCACTGACCATGTATTCATATAATTAATTTAATTATTTTTAGCTGATAGTTCATTCAACATCTGGCGAATTGAGGAAAAGGAAACCTGACTGATTGAATTAAACTACTAGTAGTTGTTAGTTAAATAGTTTATATGTAAATATTCAGCCTAGTTTCTATCACATTTTCATGTCTAAACTAGAGAATGAATCCATTTCACTAACCATATTTTCTTGGTGAGTACAACAATGCCAGTTGGTAATTCAGATTTATCCAGAGGTGGGCAGTGGGCAGTTTTTACATTTCTGAATCATTTTTCAGAGATTATTGTTACTCAATATGTTTATGTTATATCTCATATAATTTCTGAGCACAAGTTATTTTTGTCAGTTTCTTTTATGAATGTTTTGCTGCCTTATAAGGAAATATGTGCACTCCCCTCCTCTCATTCAGTTGTCCCTGGTGACGCCTCCATAATTCCTGCCTTTACGCTGGTTCATTTTTAGCCTAATTCAGGCATGTGAGAGGAGGGGAAAAGTTTAGTTAGTCGATGTCAGTGATTTTTTTTTAAATCTAATCTCATTCATGAGTAATTTAGTGTGAACCTGAGCATGTTTACATTTAAAATCTAAGTATATCAAATAGACATATTACCCAAAATATTCCTCTATACAGTTCAAGAGAAAAGGAAAACAGGAATCACAAATAAGACCTACGTATGCTTTCTAATAATAGTACAATTTCAGGGGTGATTTGTGATTATGCTCTTATATGGGGAAATGTTAAAATACTACCTTGCACTAATGTGAAATTGGACATAAACATACGACGTTTAGTGTTACAAATATGTAGAAAGTATTCTGCTATGCTGTAAAATGAAAGAAAGCTAATTATGTTACCTCATTTTATATTTTAAAAACTAAATTTTTCTAAATCCCTTTGTATCAGTTTTTGAAAGCTAAAAGTAAGGATGATTTAATTCTAGTGTGTGTCTTTTTAATTTAAAATACTATTATCTTTATATATGGTGTTGTTTGAAGAAAGAAATGATTGAAAAAATAGTATAATATTTTAAGCCCAATATTTATGATATATTTGTAGATCTTAATGCCTGGATTCTTACTTAATTTAGAATTAAAAGTGCATATTTAAAAAATAAACAATGTGGTTACACTTATTTAAACCAGGGAGTCTGGTTCAGACTCTCTTGGTCTTCCTGTGCTGCTTCAAACAGCAGTGCCTGCCTGTGACAAGATGTACAATATGATGTGAAATGGGGCACGCTAAACCCATAATACAGTACATTTCAATGGCCATTTTGTGTTGTTAAATATGTTCATTTAGCCCTGCCTCACCATCTATCTCACCAACAATTCAGTCACTGAAAAGTAGCAGATCTAGCATTTTTTACAATTCTATTTGAAGTTATAATTTCCCTTTAATATGTGTATCCAGATCCATAAATTTTCTTTTTATTCTCTGAACTTATATTTTCTATAATCTTTAGGCTGTGAAATAGTTTATGAATTTATTTTAAAAAATTAGAATATAGCTAAAATTCAGAAACATTGAGTTTCTAGTCATATCATTATGAAGTCCTTAACATGGAGGCATATTTTGTTTTTCAGAATTGCTTTTTTTCTCCTCTTTAGATCCTTTTCTTTTCATTAAAAAACTACTCTGGGAAGAGGGTTTTTTTTTTTTTTTTTTTTTAGGAAAAGCCACGCTTGACTGATAATGCATTGCTTTGGATGGTGAAACATTATGAAAGTTTAATTTTTAATTAAATCTGAAATACCAATTATAACTGAAAGAGATTTTAACCTGTTTCTTTTCAGACTGCCTGAAGTTACATTTAGAGACTGAAATCACTGCACCTTAAAAACAAAAGATTGAGCTGCACTGTATTCCTGTAAGTCAAAGCTTCCTGTACCTTCTTCTGTGTTTCTGTGACCAACCCAAAAAAGAACAAAAACATTGGTAACATAGTAACCAGACATGAGTAAAAATTTGAATGTCCCCGAAGAAATATATGTTTAAATGGTTTTCTTCTTAAAAAAAAAAAAGTTGTTGGTCTCAATATTCAGTATGTCTTTTTTATCCAACCTAAATTGTGAATCCTTTCTTTTGGCTGGTTTGAATTTCATTAGGGAGGGTGTCACCCACTGTGCATGAGCACAGTGACTTGCACCCTGTCTGGAAAGATTCTTGCATTTTTTTTTTTTTACTAGTCTCACTGAAGGTAAAAGATTTCTATGGAATCAAAGTAGATTTCATTTTCCCCTTTGTGATGTCATTAGAAATTTTTAGCCTTTGTGTCAATGGAAATGGAGAGAAAGAAAGTTCATGATGACATCACAAGATTCTGTTGCCTTGAGGACTTTGGGCAAAACTAAGTAAAATGCATAATTCCCTTGTGTGCGTGTGTTCCCCATTCTGCTACGAAGCAGTCAAAATAGCACATCTTATGTCTTCCCGTGAGCTACAAGGCTGTCTCTCAGAGCCCCATTGTTCCATAAATGCATGTCAGAGTCTACCACAGTCTGGTCTACCCTTATTTAGCTGCTGTTTTGTCAATGTACTTGGAAGAACAATTAACATTTGGGATTTCAACGTCTGAATAACAGGCAGTGAATAGAACCCAAGCATATAAAAGATTCAGACGCCCAGGGTAAGAAAACAGAAGCTTATAGTTGGTGAAGAAAAAAAGAAAAGCATTTTTAATGCTGCACTCAAAGGTTGTGAAATACTACAAGGAAAGTCAATCTGTTTTTATTTTTAATTTTAGATCAAAATGTACATTTTGGTAATAAAATCCAGAAGCTTATGATGTCTTCCTCAGTTTTACAGTTTAATGTATTGCAAGTTCTTTCGCTAAGGAGTCTTAAAACGCTTAACCTTCCGTTGTTGGAATGCCAGATGTGGAGTCTACTGCACCGTGGTTTTTAGAGTGTCACAGCCCCCAACAGAGTACACTAAAGGTGATTCAGACAATTGCTCTCATTTTTCACTCTAGTTCACTGAACTCTTTATTGACTGTAGTTCTTGTGTGTTGACAGTAGGCAGCTCTGGAGTTGCTTATATGTCTGTCTATGGTCTGAATTCCTGCTAAGCTCATTTTTGTTGAGAGATGATTCATGGACAGAGCACTGTCATTGCATCTGGTGAGATGAAGGGGACTTTGGCAGTTTGTGTATGTTGCCCACTGACCACGGTACTTGGCTGGTATGAGTGAATAAATGATGGTTATTGTTAACTCTTGTCATAACTTCAACAGTTCAAAACCATAGACAGTAAGGTCTCTAAGAGCAGGGGCTCTTTCTTACTCATTTTTGTAATTCCTAACCCTTGGCACAAGGTAATCATAAAACAGCCATTATTACTTTAATTAAAAAAACTTTTTAAAAGTCAGAAATGCAGGGTTCATTCTGTCAGAGAATATTTATTATAAACAGGGGTTGAATATGGTTTTTTACAGTCAGGAAGAAGTGATAAAGGAATTTGCCAAAAACAACCTTTCTGCTTATCATATCATACCAGGAATCCAACTCCCAGCCCTTTACCTCATTGACTCTGCACTTCTTTTTCCCAACTAAAGTGAGAATTTCCCATTCATATCATATCCTTTTCACCTATGAAATGGTCTTCAGCAGTTCTCCATTTACGTTGTGTATTTTATATCCCACACACTAGAGTTGACTCCACAGATAAATGTGCCCGATTCCACGGTAGATGATACTTTGTTACCTCAGTTTGTCTTACTGATAGATTTTGTTTCAGGGGAAAAGGACAGTGGTATAACAAATATTGGGTCAAGAGTCCAGGGATTTGGGAAGGAACCATTAGCAGAATGTATCTTTAGTGCATAAAAAGCTAGCACCAGCTTTTTAATCACAGTATTATGTATAATAATAATGTAATCACAGTATTCTTTAGAACTCAGAACCATTTGACACCTTCTAAGTTCTGTTTTCTGGTTTTTTGTTTGTTTGTTTGCTTTGTTTTTTTTTTTTTTTCATACAGTTCTCTCTCCCTCTTCCCCACCATCACTTTTTAAAATTTATTTACAAGAGGGATTCTTTCATTTTTATTAAATGAGCTTCTGGTGATGCAAATTAAGGCTCTCATAAAACTTGGCCTCTGAGGCAATATTAAAATGATGAAATTTAGGCTTAGTGAATTGTACTGTTATCATGTTAAATAACATTTAAGAACATCAAAGAATTTTATAAAAACATTTTATATTTTTTAAGATTAAAAAGATTAGGTGAAAGGAATATAAGAGCAGAGCATCACCAAACATTATAGTGGGAAAGGATGTAAGAAACAAAGTCTAATCACTCCATTTTGAAATAAGTAAATTGAGGCACAGGGTGGGGCACACAGGTTACACAAACCTACTGACCACCATCACGGATCATGCTTAGAGACCTAGAGACGTGGTAGTCGATCTGAATTCCAGTCTGAATTTACAGTCTGAAGCTTCAACCTTTCCTCTGCAGTCAGGGTCTAAGCAGTGTTTCCTAAGGAGCAAATTGCCTTGGGCTCATTTTTTGAGACTTGTTAAACTGTAATTCCCTTCATCAGAATCTAAAATTCATATATAAAAGAGTATCCTGAAGACATTGGCTGTTATCAAAAGAGGGTTTTTTAAATTATTATTTTTCCTGATATCATCCCTTTGGTTGAGCAACAAGTCCTATAGAGGCAAATTTCTTTGGTTGACTTAATATTCTTTATGATGATTTACAAAGCGGACATAAGAACATTAGAAACTTCAGTAATTAATTGGGCTTACAGGCATGATGAAACCAGTAATCTGAACAGAGCCATTGTGACATGGAATTCAAACTTCCCAAGAGAGTACACCATGCATGGTGTCAGAATGTCACTATTGCCAGGGGTCATTCCACCAGAGAAAAGTTTTCCAGTGTCCGAAAAAAAGGAAATAAGCTTTAATATTTTTAAATGAATTATTTGCTCTGGTAATTTGTTCACATTGCTTTCATTGGATTCTGTCATTTACCAATTCAAAGAGGCAACAGTAAGAACTTTTCTATTATTTTACCCAAAGCTAAATTCTGGACACTTTCTAGTTTCTTCCTTTATTTTAACCCATCTAGGCCTTCCTTCTGTCCTCCATGTACTAAAAGTTAGTGGCTAAGTCTTTTTGCCTCAAAGACGGAGAGACAATGTTCTGCCTTTTAAAATTCCATGGAAGCTTTGACATATAGAGAAAAAGGGGGAATCAAGACATGGGGATACCACAGCAGGGTCCTAGATGTGAATGTTCAACAAAGTTCTCTCTTCAAACCTCTTCTCTTTTTTTCTTATAATAATGAATTAATATCCCTTGCCTCCTGTGAACAAAACATTTTACCAAAATATACCGATAAATAACACCTATTTTCTGTTATTAAGGAATTCATACGTTATCTGGGAAAAACACATCTTTCTTATACACAAAATGTTATATGGTATAGCAGAGGAAGTAAATGGTTATCATTTTTTCTAGGCCATAAAGGAATAATGTGATACTAGCAAGAAGCCTATGAAGAGAGAATAATAAATGAAAGTCAAGAGAACATTGAATAGTAGTGATATGATTTCAACATAGAATGCTTGTTGGGTGCTGGGCACGGTGGCTCACGCCTGTAATCCCAACACTTTGGGAGGTGAAGGCAAGTGAATCACGAGGTCAAGAAACGAGACCATTATGACTATTATGGTGAAACCCTGTCTCTACTAAAAATATAAAAATTAGCTGGGCATGGTGGCATGTGCCTGTAGTCCCAGCTACTCGGGAGGCTGAGGCACAAGAATCGCTTGAACCCAGGAGGCAGAGGTTGCAGTGAGCCAAGATCGCCCCACTGCACTCCAGCCTGGCAACAGAGAAAGACTGTAGCTAAAAAAAAAAAAAAAAAAAGCTTGTTGAGGCCAGTGACTAGAGGAGGAATTGGATGAAAACCATAATGTATGGGAGGATCAGTTTTCCAAAGTGTGGGTTACAACCCTTTAATAGGTCATGAAAATTTAAAAGATCACATGTACTAGAATCAAAGGAAAATAAATAAATAAATACACACACACACACACACACACACACACACACACACACACACACACATTTATTTTTATTTTTTATTTTTGAGACAGAGTTTCCCTCTGTCACCAGGCTGGAGTGCAGTGGCATGATCTCGGCTCACTGCAACCTCTACCTCCTGGGTTCAAGCTATTCTCCTGCCTCAGCCTCCTGAGTAGCTGGGATTATAGGTGACTGCCAACACACCTGGCTAATTTTTTGTATTTTTAGTAGAGACGGAGTTTCGCTGTGTTAGCCAAGATGGTCCCACTCCTCTGACCTCGTGATCTGCCCACCTCGGCCTCCCAAAGTGCTCGGGTTACAGGAATGAGCCACCGCACCCAGCCAAAAATAAATATTTTTAAAAGCACATCACATATTTTTAAGATACTAGATGGCAAAAACATGTATTTCTTATGGAGAATTATGCCGCAAAATATAAAAGCAGCTTAAATATGAGCTTTCAAGTATTTAACTCATGTAATCCTAATTAAGGGATAGTATTATTTTCCTCCTTATTTATGGGGAAATAATGGAGTTAAGCAATTTGTCGCAGGTCATACAAAAGGTATAGTAGATACAGGATATGAACACATCTGTCATACTCCACATTCATACTCTTCTCATGATTTGACAGAGCTTCTCAGAGTTACATGACTTCAATTATTTCACTATAGATAATTTAGAAATTTATATCTCCAGTCCTGATATGTCTTCAAAACTTTAGTCCTGTATTTCCAACATCCTTATTTAAATGTTCAACTAGAAATCACACTAATTTCTCTGAGTCAGTATATTAAAACTAAATGTATTCTTCTACTTAAAAATCGTCCTCCTTTCAACTATCCTAATTTTTCTAACTCCTATTCTCTAGGACATCTTTATTCAAAATATATCATTCTTTCCTCCTCTTCCTCCTAGATGTACAGTAAGTGGACAAGTCTTATTTATTCTCTTACTTTGATAACTCTGTTTTAGTCAGGATTTTGTCTTCTCTTGCTTGTAAAAATCTCCCAACTGGAAGAGATGGAGCAGGGAGATCAGCTTATCCTAAACACTGCTGCCCCATTAACTTTCCTGAAACAGGAGCACTACGATTATGTTGCGTTTGTTCAGACAAAACTTTAAATAATTGTATGTACAACAATCCCTAATCAATATTCATGACATCCTAAAATCTAACTCTACTCCCATTTCTTAGTTAATTGTCACCTACCTAGTTGTATGTACTATACACTCAGGCCAAGTTCCCTCACTCATTTTATTCATATTGTTCCAGCATCTGGAATGTCCGTCGTTCAATTTTTCATATGCAAATCCAACCCATCCTACCAAGTTCACTTCTAATGCTATTAAATTCATGAATCCTTCTTTCCTTGACTTGGCCAGAAACAATCCACTCTTCCCTAGCTACCAAATTCACCTAGCACCTGTAGTCGCCCTGCTGACAACTTGATTTTGGACTTGCAGCCTCCAAAACTGTGAGATAATAAAAAGTTAGGGTATTATTTATAAGCCAACAAGTTTCTGGTAACTTGTCACAGCAGCTCTAAGAAACTAATACAGTACTCATCTACACTTTTATTGAGACGTGAATTACTTCCTATATTTTGTAACACTTTATATGTATGCCTTATTCCCTTCCTAGGAAATAAAATTTTAAGGAAATAGTCCATATTTAATTAACATTTCTTAGCCTCACTGAATCTACCACAATATTATCATTGATTCATTATTCAATTATGCTTAATACTAGGATGTGGAAATGATCCCTTAGACCGTCATCTAAAGAGAGATTTATAGTCTCCTAAGGAAATTAGACATGAAATAAATACAAACATAATTGCAACAGTACAAACCGTGGGTCCACGTAAAGTGTTACGTATGCAAGACAACATTCAGTAGGGGAAATCTATTATACTGTCCATTGGGTGTTGAGGACAGAATTCTCAGAGAGTGTTCTTTGAGTTGAGAATTGAAGGACAGAAAATATATCAGCCATTTGAAGAATTTGGGGTAGGGAAGGGAGTATGGGAGGAAAGAAAGCTCCAGATAGAAATTGCATATACAAAATCCTGTATTCAAATGCAAAGCTTTGAATACAGACTTTCTGTATCAAAGAACTAAAAGAACTTCAGAGTAGCCAGAGCAAAGCAGGTGAATAGCTGGAGATGTGGTCAGTGAAATGCCAGATTGAGGAATTTGAATTTTATGTTCAATGCAGTGGGAAAGCACATAGTAGATACACACAAAAATACCAATTGATAACAATTGAAAGAATAAGACAAGACCAAAATTAATTCAAAGGTAGATAATATACACATGCTAATAAAATCCATACATTTATTTTAAATCTTTCCTGAAGATTTACCTCTGAGTTTGAGAAGAGCTTGGACTTCTGAAATTGAGGTCTTATATTTCAAAACATATTTATCACTTTCATAAACAGAGATCTCTGACAGCCTTCTAAGAGAAGGCCAAGTTAATTTTTTTTCCTTTCTAGTTAATAATTATTAAAATTCTGTTGGTTAATGGATTTCTTATTTTTGTTTATTTTTTAAGTACCTATTGTATAATGTAGAGGTGCACACCAAAAATGTGTTTTGTTCCTAGAATGTATTTTTTATCTGTTAAACCTTAATCTCATTTTTAATTTTGGTGTATTTTATCATGTGCAATGACCAGGGACCTGGAGGCATAGAAAATAAATCATCATTATTCTCATTATTACTACCTACAACATTACTGAAATTCTGGATTGAAGAACAATCCAGGCTTTTTTAAAGTATGATGCATTAATAACCTGGTATGCCACTAAGCCAGAATAGAAATATTGGTTTGTTTGCAAAGTGACAGAAATTATCCCCTCTTGCAATTAAAGAAGAAATGCAGTAGAGGGAATGTGGAAATTAAACCATAGAGAAGTAGCTTAAGCTCTAAAGATATGAGGATTTATCTGCTATAGCTCAGTGAAAAGACGCTGGAACCAAAAAATATTATAGTGACAGGGAACCTTAGGAATTATGTATTCTAACCTCTTCATTTTTGGAGACAAACAAAATTCAGGCGTAGAATTTGTATCCAAGTCATAGTTAAATAGTTAATTGCAGGGCTGGTACTGTAATCCCAATGCTCAGGAGCCAAATTACCACAGCCAAACCATCTAATATGTGATCAAAGCCCCTATCATAAACCTTTCAAGGTCTTGGGTAGAAAAAGAAATATTAATTGCAGGAGATGAGTCTATGCACAAACCTTTATTAATAAAAGATCTGAACAATATACATTACAATCCATTTACCTTATATACCAGATACTTTTTTTTAGAGTTGTCTGTAATCCTTGTACCACACTCAGCAACCACCCAGCAAAGTAGGAATCATTTCCATTTTATAATGAAAAAACTGAGCTCCAGAAAGATTAAGTAGCATCTAAAATTGCAAAGCCAGTAAGTGAGGTTTGTATTACTATCAGACCTAACTGATTCAAACTCTGCTATCTCCTGCTTGGTGTTTTTAAATCTGTTGCATTTTGTTACTGCCTGAGCTTGTGTGGTCACAGAAGTCATGAGTTCTCTAATAGCCCAAATGTCTAAAAGACCAAAAAACTTTAGGAGGATAAGAAAAATAGTTACATTTAGCAGATGCCCTCTCACATTTAATTCTCACAGCACTGCCTGTAGATTGATGTCATAATCCTTAGTTCACAGTTTCAGAAATTGAGGCTCAGTGAGATTACATTGCTCTATACATATTAGGGGAAAAAAAGCCTGAGCCTGCATTCATACTCTGATTTATCTGACCGCAAGTGTTCTTCATATTACTCTAACCACATCCGAGTCTATTCTTCTCTTGGATGCTAGTTAATTTTCCATGGTTCACACACCTCATCTGGCAAAGCAGAATTGTAAAACCTGCTGTCACAGACTTCCCGAAAACAGAATGTGTTGGGAGGTTGGCTTTATAATTAAATTATGTCGTCATGGCTGGAATTAAATATTATGTCCTCTATATGTTTCCTCCTTTGAAAAATGGGGAACTGGGAAGATTAGTAAAATATTTAGCATTAAACTTTCATTTCTGCATCATCTTGATTCACTGTGTGCCTGTTCCAAGCACCCTATCATATGCATATAATACTGCCAATAACCTAGGTAATACTGAAAAAACCTTCAAAAAATGAATGAGAAATAAAAAATTATTAGACCAATAAGAAGGAATAATTCCAATGTTTAATAATTGGGATTTGGTTTACATTTTCCTTCTTAAGACTAACTTAATTAAAGCCTTATAGTGTGATCAGAGGTAAAGGCCTATGAAGGTGCCCAGCCTTATTGCAGTTGCAAAAATGTGAAACTTTGGGGCCGGACACAGTGGCTCAGGCCGGGAATCCCAGCACTTTGGGAGGCCGAGAAGGGTGGATCACCAGCCTGACCAACACCATGAAACCCCATCTCTACTAAAAAATACAAAAAACAATCAGCTGGGCATGGTGGCTGGTTCCTGTAATCCCAGCTACTACTGGGGAGGTTGAGGCAGGAAAATCGCTTGAGCTCAGGAGGCTGAGGTTGCAGTGAGCCAAGATCGAGCCATTGCACTTCAGCCTGGGCGACAGAGCAAGACTTCATCTCAAAAAATAAAATAAAATAAAACTTTGAAAATTCAAACATACTTATAAATTTCTAGCACTGTTTTCTAAAGACCACTGAGGACTACAATGAAGTGAATGTCTTGGTAAAACCAGGATAGAGTGGTGGACAGGGGTTGAAACACTGTTGATGATGGGTGCCATTGCAAACATGACCCTGAATTACCTTTCATGTGCACCAATTTTAGGAGTACTGCATGTAAACACCCCCATTTCTGAAGAGGTCATTTTCTATTACTGACACACTCAAACAAGTATTCTAAAACCAGATCTCACTGTAGAATAATAATCTGAGTCTAGGAATGGGATGTGGGGCATCAGTATACATAACAATTTTACAGTAATTAGAAGCAGTGCTATCATTAGGGTTCTCAGTAGTTCTTTTTTCCCCCTACTTCTTGAGCTTTGACTTCTGAGATTATCTGTGAAAGCCCTTAGCAGTCTTCAAGTCTTCTAAAGTAAGCCAGTTAAAAAACATCCTTCCTGCTTAGCAGAAGGGACTTTGTTCTTTGGCTCAACCTTGCTCTTTGCAATATGTCGCTAGTAGCCCTAAATCAGAATGTGCATTAATATATCTTTTGAATTGCTGGGTCTCCTCAGGAGAAAAAAAAATGTTTTCAACAATCTTATAATATTTTGTTAAAAATCCAATTCTGGTTCAATGTTTTGTTCTCAGAGGAATTTTGAATGAAGAAAGCCTTTTTGTAAGAGGAAGGAAGCTTATCTAATCTCTTCAAGACTGATGAGAAGCAATCAGGAGCTTGTGACTCTTTGAAACCGTAAATTTCTAGGGAATTAGCACATGTTTCTCAGGAACAATAAAGAGTGTTACACTTCAACTTGGCTGTAAATGCACCCCTTCATGTATCCCAAAAGGCAGTTTGAAAGCACCATTCTCTGAGTCAACTGGAAAAGGGAGGAGGCCATGCTAAGCTGAGATTCTTTCAGGGGGTCATGAGACACTGAATACAGAATGAAGATCACTCTTCTGATTAGTGTTGAATTCTCAGTTATAACCTTTTATAATAAAATGTCTTCAAAGATGTAGGAAAATAAATTGCCTCAGACAAGAGAGTTACTGAGCATTAGAAGATTTAGATTTTTGACACGGTCTTTTACTTGTTTGCAAATGTACTATCTTGACCATAGAAAATTTTCCTAACCTTTGCTACAATTTCATTGTATTGTTCTTTGCTTACATTACTTGAATATGTTAAGACTTTGTTAGAGAATCAATAAGTGATAGATTATTATTGTTGCCATTGTTACCATCAGTGTCCTCTTCTCTTCTCTAAGTTAGGGTTGGCAGGAACAGCTAGGCACATGGGTTACACATCTAACCCCGCATCTGCTCATCTTCTTGTAGCACTGGAAAGTGTGAGAGGTCTGCCTAGACTCTGGCTGCCCAGTAAGCTAACTTAGACTCATCTCACCTAAAAAAACCTGTCAGTGACATTTTAGTCACAAACCTTTTAGGAAGTAGGAA
This sequence comes from Cebus imitator, assembly GCF_001604975.1. Lineage (NCBI taxonomy): Eukaryota > Metazoa > Chordata > Mammalia > Primates > Cebidae > Cebus > Cebus imitator. Next base: position 620,268 of record NW_016107472.1, on the reverse strand, counting down.
AACAGTTTGCATGGAAAGCTCTTGTTTTTAAATAAGAACTGATTGTATCAAGCTATCTGAGACTCTAATTGATGACATAATACTGTCTACATTATCATTGCACTTACCACTAGTGAGGCAGCAAGTATAATTGAAAGGAAATAGCGTGGGGTTAGCTGGACACTTGATACGAGTGTTGTCAGTTTTATCTTAAGATCATTTTCCTTATCTGTAGGGGGCACTTTCTCCCATCTTAAAGACATATTATGCAAAGAAGTCAAATAATATATATGAAGTATTAAATATTTAGAGTTCCGTGCAATAAGGCTAGTTTACCAATATAATATATTACAGTAGAAGTATTAGTGGAAATATAAATCACTTTGAGGTCTCAAGAGTAAGGTCCTTTATCTGAGCTCTTAGAGGTTTGTTTTTGAGTTGTCATATAGGGAAGTCTTCTGTTGCTACCAAGTACTAATCATACTTTGGAAACAATGAAGAATTAATTGCTAGTGATATATCACTTTTTTTTAATAGTTGCTTTAAAAGCATTTGTTACTATAAAGTCTCTGAGAAGTTTCTCTCAAATTTAAAAAAAAATCACTGTTATGTCTCCCCTGTTCGTCAGTGACCGTCTGGAGGGCAAAATACTAGGAGTACCTTGCTAATTTTCTTTCTCAGTCACCAAAGCTGGTACCAGATAGGTCTTCAGTGTTATTGAGCATCCTGTGTAAAAATTTAGTAATGCTTTTAGTAAAATTTGTAAAAATGTATATTGATTTCATGAATTTGGCTACATGTATATCATATGATATAGACAGATGATACATCCATGTTGTGAAGATAATGCAGCCATTAAAAAATAATGAATTATATCTATAGGTGTTAACTGAGAAGAATGACCATAATTTTCAGGGTAATGAATATTTATTAGTAAATATGTTCTGTATGTTTATATGAACATGAAGAAAGCTATAGAAAAAAAATTAATACCATATTTTTCATATTGGTTATTTCACAGAGTTGGAAACAAAAAAAGGACTCAAGAAAGATTATCAATTTTTTCTTTAAACAGTTTTTATTGTTTCACTAGTTATAGTGAACAGCTATTTTTTATTTATTTATTTTTTTTTTTTGAGACAGAGTCTTGCTCTGGCGCCAGGCACCAGGCTGGAGTTCAGTGGCGCAATCTCAGCTCACTACAACCTCTGCCTCCCGGTTTCAAGCAATTCTGCCTCAGCCTCCCGCGTACCTGGGACTACAGGCACATGCCACTGCGCCCAGCTAATTTTTGTATTTTAGTAGAGACAGAGTTTCATCATGTTGGCCAGGATGGTCTCAATCTCTTGACCTTGTGAACCGCCCTTCTTGGCCTCCCAAAGTGCTGGAATTACAGGCATGAGACACCGCACCTGGCTTGTACAGCTATTATAGAAGTTTGCAAATTAATAAATGACATTATTTTAAAAACTACTATTTCTCAGAAAAGCAGACTGAGAAAAGTAATCAGCACACAGAAGTTTTAGTTTCATTTGTATTGCCTCAACTTCTGTAGCACAAAAGAAAATGCATACTCTAAGTAGATTGATTCATTAAATCAACAAATATTTCCTGAGCTCTAGTTGGTACAAGTTCTTATTAACAAAAATGTGTGTGTGTGTGTGTGTGTGTATTCACCATGCTTTTGTATATAAAACAACTTAGATGATAAATTACTTCATGTTTCACTTATAAACCTCAGGACAAGTTTTTAAATGGAACAAAATAAACACAATCAAGAGACCTGATGACATTTCCATAACTCTATAGTCTGCTTAAATATTTACCTGTTTATCTTATTCTCACCTCATGACTTCCTCAGACTATTTTCATGGGTTTTGTTCTAGTATAAATTTTATAATAGCAGCCCCTTATAATCTAGATATTAATTATCCTTGTAACTGATGCCTCTTCTACTCCTAACTCTAAAAGAATACTTAATCTTTTCTAGCTTGAGTGGATCTTTTGCTATTTATAATTCTAAATTTCTCTTCCCTTCATCTCAGTATGCCCCAGGCCCTAACTGCCTTTTAAAATTACCTTCAGTTGTTTACTCTTAGCTCCCCCAACTCAGGATCATTTTATCTCAGAGGTTCCTAATTCTAGCTGCATATTAAAACATATAAAGTTTCTTTAAAATATTAGTGCATTGGACCCACCCAGATGTTCTGCTTTGGTTGGTAGGAGATGGAGTCTAGTTGCATGCTAACCTTTTATCGGAACCCAACTCCTATTTTATCTTAAAATTTTCAATTCAGTGAAATCAAATTTAACATGCTGCTTCACATTAGAAAACCATTTTTCTTGATAATAACTACTTCCCTAACCAGACAATAATAAAGCTTTAACATTATACATAATACGGCTCTATGTATCATCACACAGACATGCATGTGACATGCATAAAAACACACATGTTAAGCTAGTGACCAAATTTGAACACATTAGTTGATAAATATACAATTGCTCTTTAGATCCTATGCATGAAAATAATTAATTAGATCTTGTGACCAAACATAAAAAGTAATCTGATATGGTTTGGCTGTGTCCCTACCCAAATCTCCTCTTGAATTATAGCTCCCATAATCTTTATGTGTTGTGTGAGGGACCCACTGGGAGGTGTTGAATCATGAGGGTGGGTTTTTCCTGTGCTGTTCCCGTGATAGGGAATAAGTCTCATAAGATCTGATGATTTTATAAAGGGCAGCTCCCCATCCACACTCTCTTGCCTGCTTCCATGTAAGACATGCCTTTGCTCCTCCTTCACCTTCTGCCATGATTGTAAGGCCTTACCAGCCATGTGGAATTGTGAGTCCATTAAACCTCTTTTTAAAATAATTACACAGTCTTGGATACATCTTTATTAGCAGTGTGACAGCAAACTGATACAGCCTGTTTAAACCTAACTATTGTAAATGAAATGTCCTATTTTCCTAAAGGGTATCAGAATATGACTTGAGTCTGACTAGTGAGGAAAAAACTGGTGACTGACAATGACATCAAAAGGAACAAACAATTGATAGCCAAAAGGTGAAAACAATCCAAATGTCCACCAGTGGACAAATGGATTAACAAAATGTGATCCATACATACCATGGAATATTATTCATCCTTAAAAATAAAACAAATTCTGACATACACTACAGCATGGATAAAACCTTAATACATTATGCTAAGTAAGTACCTAGGATAATCAAATTCCAAGAGACAGAAAGTAGAATAGAGGTTACCAGGAGATAGGAGGGAGGGGAAATGGGATTATTATTTAATGGTTACAGAGTTTCAATGTGGAAAAGTTTAATTGTTTTAGAGAAGGATGGTTGTGATACGTGCATAACCCTGTGAGTATACATAACGCCACTGAACTATACACTTAAAAATCTTTAAATTGGTAAATTTTTAATATATATTTTATCACAATATAAAAATGTACCTTTGAAAACTTTAAAAATATCAGTGAAAATAGATTGCAGTTACAGGGTTTAGAAGAACTATGTAGTCTGTTCACAGAATCATTAGAGTTTTATGAAATATGGTAATTTATTAGCTTAAGTAACAGTCTTTACCTTGCTGTCATACTTACAAAATTCAAATACTGGTATTATCCTTGATTCACTGGCAGTAATGACTGTAATAAACTATTAGAGACTGTATTTTAAACAAGCTGAGAATTATTTTTAAATTTGTAGTTATGTTAGACATTCTCATTTTGGTCAACTAATTGCAGAGGCAGACTGCAGGTTTCTTTTTCATCAACAATGTTATCTCTTACCAAATTATCTTCTTGGTAGGAGAAGCCATGTCTTTATTTGAGCCTGTATTTTCCTATAATTCAATATGTAATCAGTTGTTCCCTTTTTTTCCTCTGAAAATGTTGAACTTTAAAATTTTAATGACGTTAGTAAATTTCTTGGCATACAGTTCTATGAATTTTAACAGATACATAGATTTATGTAACAAGCACCACCACCACTATCAGAATATGAAAGAGTTCATCACCTCAAAGAACTTCTCCCTGCTATTACTTTATCCCTCCTTCCACCACTAACTCTTGGCAACCATGGATCTCCTCTTTATCATCATAGTTTTGTCTTTCTGAGAGTTGTCACATAAATGGAGTTATGTAGTATATGGCCTTTTAAGACTGGCTTCTTTCACTCATCATGATGCATTAAGACTCATTCATGCCTTTGTATGTTTAGCTCATGCCTGCAATTCTAGCACTTTGGGAGGCCAAGGGAGGAGGATTGCTTGAGCCCAGGAATTCGAGACCAGCCTGGGCAACATAGAGAGACCCTATCTCTAAAAAAAAAAATTCTTTTAATTAGCTAGGCATGGTGACTTGCACCTGTGGTTCCAGCTGCTTGGGAGGCTGAGGCAGGAGGATCACTTCAGCCTCAGAGGTTGAGACTGCAGTGAATCATGATCATGCCACTGCACTTTAGCCTGAGCAATAGAATGAGACCATGTCTTAAAAAAAATAAAATAAAATACTCCTTTATATCATTACATGTTTCAATGATTTCTTTTTTATTTCTAAGTAATGTTCTTTTGTATGAATATACAGAAGATCATTTACCATTAATTCACTGAAAGACATTTGGATAATTTCCAGTTTTGCATAAGACTTTCAGTAGCTCCATATCCTTGTCAATACTTGATATTGTTGGTATTTTTTATTCTAGTCATTATAATAACTGTATAATGGAAATACATTTTTTTCTTTTAGCCACATTTTTTTCTTCAAGTTATAGAAGATAATGTGATTCTAGGGCCATAATCTTTTCTTATTCTCCTTTTTAGTACATTCTATTTCTATGTACTATTTTCCACAGGAAAAAGATCTATTATTATTATATTTCTGATATTATTTTCCCCCACCCCTCTTGGAAATGCTATTTTTCCCTATGACAGTATGTTAATTCAATTTTTTAGTTTTTCTAAAATTTCTTTCTTGTATGATTTCACTTTTATGGGGAATCTTTTTTAAAAGTAGATTTCAGAAAAGTAGAGAATAAAATTGTGGTTGCCAAGGGCTAGTGACAGGGGTATCAGGGGAAGTTGGTCAAGGAGTAGAGACTTTCAGTTATAAGATGAGTAAGTTATGGTGATCAAATATACAGCATAGCGATTATAGTTAATAATACTGAATTGCATTTATTAAACTTAATCAGAGTATAAGATCTTAAGTGTTCTAAACACACACACACACACACACACAATGGTAACTATATGAGGTGACGGATATGTTATCTTGACTGTGGTAATGTGTATTTGATAACCAGCACATTGTACATGTCAAATATGTAAGATTTTTATTTGTCAGTTTTACCTCAATAAAACTAGGAAAAAATACTGAAAGCTACCCCAAAACACAAAGTAAAATATAATAATAATAAATCACAGTCAGTTCTACCATTTAAAAAATAATTTTTAACTAGAAGTGAAAAAACTTCCCTCTGTCCCTAAAGTCTTCTTCTGTCACTCCCTAAGGAAACCACTGATAACATTCAACACCTGATGTGCTAATCTCAAATAATTTTATTTCAGCTACCACAATCTTAATATAATTTGTCTCTACATTAGAAGTACAAAGAGAACTGTAATTTAATATATTGAAGATTGTCCTTTCCTGTTGTATTATGTATTTTTCATCTAACTGGCCGGGATACAGCAAGTTTTCTCTCCGGTTATATAATTGCCTACATAGCATGACATCTCTGATTTTGCCTCTTGACCCACAAAGCCTAAAATATTTATGATTTTGCCCTTTATGGAAAAGTTTGGCCAAATCCTTAATTCAGCTGAAGGATTTAAAGCCCAGAAAAGTTAGATGATGTTCCCAAGGTATGGGTTAAATCCCTTTTTTGTCTTTTAGGATCAGACTATTCTAATATTGTATGGATTCTGGAGTATGTCTAGTTTGAACCCTATGTCCACCTGTTACTACCCTGTTGATCTACAGCAAATTACTTCCCTTTACCACAGTTTCCTTATTTATAATATAGCATTGTTGTGAGCATTAAATGAGATAACATATGTGAAATAATTACAGTGTGCTTTGCACATAGTACTCCAGTAACTGTTTGCTATTGTTATAATTAGTGTCAATGAGTTGAATTCATAGGCTGTCCTAAAGAGAACAGATAAATGTTCACATCTGACCCAGTCTCATTTTATTATAATAGGAGCGATGTTATCTCATCTGTGATTTGAGGAAAACTTGGCGTTTATTCACATTCTCATTTTTGTAGTATGGTTTATGCATCCTTCTTTACAATAGCTTTACAAGTTAATAGAAATTATGAACTTCTAAAATACATGCATAATTTATAATATTGATTGACTTAAACATAGAGCACTCAAGTGATAGCCACATAGCACACCTTTCCTGAAACCAGCAGATGACAGTAAAAATTCTTTGTTCTCTCATGCTGTGTATCTTGAGGATATTTTCACTATATTTAAGACTACTTGAACTGATTACATTTCTTTTATGATTGGGTAGTGGGTCAGTGGATGGGTTTTTAAAAATCTTATTTAATTGTGTTTTGTGCAATGGTGAGGTGTTATATTTTTGTTCACTCTTTTCTGTTATTCACATAAAACATTACTTGCCCAGTTTATTGTTTCTGTTCATCTACTGCTTAGACTACAAAGCCATGATGCTGAGCTAGATGAAATCCAGTTAGATAAATGCAGTATATATTGGATCATTTAGTATTTACTCTGTTAGTCCTCTTGCCAGTAGCAACTCCAGTTAACCACATTCTTTATGGAAACAAGCAAACAAAAAAGTCTTATTCCTCCAAAAGAGTTAAAATGAAGGAGGAGAGCATATTTTTTGCTTTAAAAAATCTAGAATTTTGGATTCTAAAGAAAACCCATTGTGTGGTTTTTCTAAAGAAAACTTCTAAAGAAAAAAACTCGTTATGGGCTGTAGGTTATACCTTGAATTTAAGAACCACAATGAAAAGACCAACTTTAACTTGGCCTCATTAAAATGCTAAGAATTGGTATTGCCTATGATTGCTTCCACCGTGACTCCTATGTGGTTTTTGTTCAATATACTGGTCCAAACAAGATTTTACTCTTCTCAACCCTGTAGATCTAATCTCATAAAAGAAAGCATATTTTTTTTCTGTTTCAAACATCATCATCATCTTCCTGAGTTTGCTGTCATTTATAATAAAAGATATATCTTAACGGAAAAGAAACACTGGAGTAGGAAAAACGCTGCCATGTTTAGTGTTAAGGAAATTAAGAAAATAAATTGATTTGTGCTTCATGCATCCATAATTAAATAGGTAGTTCAAGAGGCAAGATTTTGAATAGCAAATAGTATAAGTAAGACCCAGATGTGGCAATGTACTCTGTAGGTAAACAAGAAGAAATTCAAGGTCAATAAAAACCACCAGCACTTTATATTTATCCAAATATAGCTCTGCCATATTTCTGTAATTAGTTTAAGTATAAATTGCTTATAATTACATATTTCATAACATCTAGTACTTTACCTAACATAATATTTATCACATACAGTTATTAATTTAATTATATGAGCCTACTTCTTGTGCAGAGACTTTATTCTGTCTTGACCGCTATGGTGTCCAATGTACTCAGCACAATTCAGAATTTGATATTCAGTAAATTATCACATCATATTGAAAGAGTGAATGGATGAATGAATATTCATGAATAAATGAATTTTTTAAAGGATATTATTATTATTTTATTTATTGGGCTGATTGCCATACAGGGATATATGCATCAACTAACAGCCAACTTTTCAAGTATTTTAGGAAATAGGATTACCTTTAATGTTTATGTCACCTATTCGCAGAACTTTCCACTTATCTCTGCATATCAGCCAATTTCTGCATTAAAAATATAAGCTCTATTTTCACAGATTTAGGTTCAGTATTTGCATCAAGAACCTGCTCAGACATTACCTTCTCTACTAAAATCACCTTAATTCCACCATCTATAATTAATTGCTTAATCTCTCATCTCCAACAACACATTACCTAGAACTCTTTTCATTGAAATTATTTTCAGACTTTTTTCATGATTTATTAGGCAGACTAAATTTGCACCCAACGTTGCACTTAGTTACTCAAATATTCATGCATTTTTTAAAAAGAAAGTTATGGTTAAGGGAAAAAAATCTTTATACATGTATAAACTTCAAAAATATTTTATGCTCTCTTAGAGCATTTATCCCCAGCACAGAGATCAGAGGTCCATTGTCAGTATAATAATAGCCAGTTACCTCCACCTCAACATGACCCTCCATTGGACAGAAACTGTGAGTCTTAGCTGTCACTTAAAATCATTAGCCTCCCCTGTGGTAGTAGTTGTTATTAATTAATTAAGTCATTCATTCCATAAATATACCACTGAGCAACTACTGAGCAAAAGTGAGTGGGACAATTTTTGTCTTCAAGTAGATGACCATATAATAACAAAAATGTATATATAAACAAACGATTATATAGCAGCAGGTTAAATGCTTTGAGACATGCATAAGATACTGTGGGAGCATGGAGGTGGGGCATTTGCTTGCTCAAGAGTTAGCACCTCCATTTTCCTTTGTGAGTGCCTTCATGTTCTCCACATCAGAAGATATATGCATGCTGCTAAGCCTCTTCTGCTCCCCCAGTTTCTCCTTTGCCTAGTGTATTAGTCTGTTCTCACAATAAAGACATGTGCAACACTGGGTAATTTATAAAGAAAAAGAGGCTTAATGGAAGCACAGTTCCATGTGGCTGGGGAGGCCTCCCAATCATGGCAGAAGGTGAAAGGCACATCTTACATGGCAGCAGGGAAGAGAGAATGAAAGAGCCAAGCAAAAGGGCAAACCCCTTATAAAATCATCAGATCTAGTGAGACTTATTCACTACCATGAGAACAGTATGAGGGAAGCTGCCCCCATGATTCAGTTTTCTCCCATGGGGTCCCTCTCACAACATGTGGGAATTATGGGAGCTACAGTTCAAGGTGAGATTTGGGTGGGGACACAGCTAAACCATTTCATCTTGTAAGAGTCACTTTTCAGTTACCTTAAGCCAGAGATGGATATAACATTTTATATTATTCCTCTTAAAAGGATGAGAATCCCTTGTCTCAAACACATCTAAACAAACCAAACTAAAGCCTTTCCTCATACGATTACATTAATGCTACTGAAATAAAATATTGGTATGAATTAAGTTAGGCAGCCATTTGAAAGACAAAATGCCTTAACAAGTCCCATTAATGAGAAACACCTTATCTCTCCCCTGCAAAATGTTTAATAGGCTTGTACATATTAGAAGTAACAGCTAACATTTATTAATTACTATGTGCCAGTCCATGTCTAAAAGATTTATATGTAAAGTTATGGCATTTCATCCTCACAACAATTCTTGTAAATAGTCACTACTGTTATCCTAATTTTACTGGTGAGGAAAATGAGGCACAGAGATAAAAAATTTGCCCAAGGTCAAGGATGAAAAAAAATCAAGATTCAGTCCCAGGGAGTCTGATTCCACAGCCTACATTAAAAAACAAAAATGAGTTTTTATTTTTTGTGAGTGCGTATTAGGTATATATATACACACCATATATATATATATATATATATATATATATATAATCTTAGTATCAAGTCTTCAAACTAAAATTTGCCTTTATATGACTCTTAAAAATGTTTATGTTTTTTCTGTTTCTGTAGAATAATATTTATTTTAAAATAGAGTTTAACAATGGTTGTTATGTTTCCTTCAACTTGCATATGCTGGGGAAGTGAGAGGTAATATACAGTATAAATGAATGAACAGTTAATATGTTAGTAATACAGAATATGTTTGTTTATTTATGGTAAGTCATGTGATTCCCTAGAGGTAAATCTGTCTAAATTGTTTATATGTTTATAATCTAAGTGATTCTTTAAAAAATGGATGCTACCAACTTCGTACTATTTAAGCTAGTCTCCAGCAATGACATGGATGTCTATTAGAGAATGCATCTCTGCTTAGTGCTCTGCACCAATAAAAAAGTTTTTCTGTTTTTCCTCCCACTTCACCAACTTTCTGCTGTTCTTTTTCTCCTTTTCTCTTCATATAACAACAATTTTGTCTCAATGAAAAACTTAAAGTAGGCTTAATTAAAACACTCACATATTGTGTCTTCACCTGTAAAATGAAGGATTGTATTATATGATCATAAAAGTCCCTGTGGGAAGACCCCATGATCTACATGTTTGATGGAGATACCATTTTATTAAGAAAAAAAAATTATACAGTAATCTGTAACCAAGACACACATCATGACAGTCATTGAAATAGAACATTTTTATTCAGGATTTACAGTCTGGTTCCATTCATTACAGATTTTTTTTTAATTCACTAAACTACTTCAAAGAAAAAAATTAACTTCATAGTTTTTGTGTATGTAATTTGCCTGTGTAGAGGGGACTGTATAAATCTACCCACTTAAAGACCTAAGTGTATAATCAAGGGGTGTTTATTGGAATATGTATATTAAGTAACTGATAATGTGGGATTTTGCTTAATTTATATCTTAGAAACATTATGACTAAGAAACTAGAGACAAGTCCTTATTAATTTGTAAGATACCTAAGTACATCTAATATCTTTCCAAATGTCCTTGACTCTTGATTTTAAAGTCCCATTTATCTCAACCATTTCTCTGTCACAGCAAACTTTATCATTCTATATCCATCCTCCTATATTTGTTGTAGCAGATTCAGGATCATAATTTGTGCCAAAAGGCTAAAACGGTTAAGGTATTTTAAAAATTATTAGGATTTTAAAAAACTATTTTATATTTTATCTCTATAGCACTCAATAATTTCTCACAAAGGTTACAAACTGAAATGAACTAATCTGCACTGATCCTGGCCACCCATTCTCCTGTTCAGTAAGTTCTATGTCAATTAGTTACTACTTAAGTTCTTACCAGGTGTGATAGAACTAAGAGAAGATAGTAACAGGAAAAGCATGTTCTCAACCCTCTAGGAACTCAGAAATAGATAAGATAGTGATAAATGGTGAGATATAGGTGAGATCCTGATGAATGTTAACAATTGACTCTTTGGTTGTTGGAAGGGTTCATAAACAAGTAAAGAATACCTATACTTATATGGCACTATGAAAATCTACATAGATGTTTTAATAGAAAAGATATGCATCCTGTCCTTCTAAAGATAAGTTAGGTGTACATAGTATTAAAGCAAATAAAATAAAGAGACAAGGAGAGTATGAAGGTGGAATTCATATCGATTGCTCAGCACCTCAAATAGTGGAACTCAATGGCCTCTGAAGTCTGGAGATTTGAACTGCCATGGGTCCCTCTGGTAGTATTAGGAAACTGAAAAGGCAACACATTGAGATTTTAATTTTTCATGGTTCTTTCAAATGAAGGTGTATGGGGATAACTATTAGAATTTCTTTAGCCTCCTGGTACTTCAAATGCCTTGCGATATCTTTCTTTCGGTACAGTAGTTGTGTTAACCATCAGTTAATTTTTTTAATTTTATTAAAAAATGGAGTGTACTTCCTGTTTTTAAACCTACTGCCAAATGAATGCTCTGTGTTAATATGAAAGTAGCAAAAAATAAATGACTATGACCATCTTTGACATGTTCTGTCACTGGACTATTTTCTCCAAAAGAGGGATTCTATCTCTAGTAGCTTTTCAAAGGTACTAGAGAGCTGGGCGCGCTGGCTCACATCTGTAATCCCAGCACTTTGGGAGGCCGAGGCGGGTGGATCACGAGGTCAAGAGATTGAGACCATCCTGGTCAATATGGTGAAACCCCGGCTCTATTAAAAATACAAAAAATTATCTGGGCATGGTGGCGCGTGCCTGTAATCCCAGCTACACAGGAGGCTGAGGCAGGAGAATTGCCTGAACCCAGGAGGCAGAGGTTGCGGTGAGCCGAGATCATGCCATTGCACTCCAGCCTGGGTACCAAGAGCGAAACTCCGTCTCAAAAAAAGAAAAAAAACAGGTCCCTAGATCAAAGGTACTAGAGAATACAGCCAGCATTTCTACTTGATTTTCTCAGTTCTTCTCATTTGCTGATTGATCTAGAATCTCTTTAAACTTTCCATAACTTTATTTCTCCATTTTTATCAGTGGTCTACATCTGCTAGTGGTGATTGTGAAGATTAATAGTTTGATTGTTGAAAAGCCAAATAGCTAAGAAGAATCATGGAGTTCAGGTGTATTTTTTAGTTTTTTATCAATAATGCAGCTGCCAAGTGTTATTAATGATGAACTAGAAAAAGGGATAAACTGGGTTGTTTGGTCACAGTAATTTTGCTATTGGACTTTTCCAGATTTAAGTTATTGTTTTGTGTTTGTGTATTTTTTTTTAATTTGTTTTGTTTTGAGACGGAGTTTTGCTCTTGTTGCCCAGGATGGAGTGCAGTGGCACGATCTTGGCTCACTGCAACCGACACCTCCGAGGTTCAAGTGATTCTTCTGCCTCAGCCTCCCGAGTAACTGAGATTACAGGCATGAGCAACCACACCCAGCTATTTTTATTTTTAATAGAAATGGGGTTTCACCATGTTGATCAGGCTGGTCTGGAACTCCTGACCTCAAGTAATCCACCCACCTCCCAAAGTGCTGGGATTACAGGCATGAGCCACTGTACCTAGCCAAGTTATTGTTTTAGTATATCTATTTAAGTAATCTTGGGTTTAGGTACCAAATTATCTTTCATACCTAAATAGATTTTAAAATAGATTTTACTTTGAATAGCTAAAGGAAAGTTACCTCAAGTGAATATAGAGGAACTTCATTTTTATAAAATAGTATATATGTGCCAAATCAAATGTCACTAAAGTTAATGATACTGATAATTGATTTAGGGGAAAAATGGCTGGTAATACATTATATGTAAACATTAATTTAAATGGAAAATATGATATATTTGTCCTACTTCATAAAAAATGCAAACCAGCATTAGAAATTTAGAACATTTACATTCATAATCTGTTTAATCTTCTGTTGAATGCCCTTGTGCACTCTCTTTGCCCTGTCTATTTTAGTTACCTACTTTCTGTAGATTATAAGTGCCCTTAATAATTCAAATATCTCCAGAGAGAATTTTGTCATCAAGGATTGGCACCCTGTTTTCCACTGTGCCTTCAACCTGAGACTTTGGTGATTTCACAAATGCTCTGAACAATGGAGTTTTGAAATAGTTACTGTCTGTATTAGTTTCCTGTGGCTGCTATAACAAACTACTAAAGCCTGGTGTTAAAACATCAGAAATCTATTCTGTCAGAGTTCTGGAAGCCAAAAGTTCAAAATCATTATCACTGGGCCAAAGCAAGATGTCAGCAGGGCTGCATTCCTTCTGGATGCTCTAGGGGAGAATCCTTTTCTTTGCCTTTTCCAGCTTTTGCTGACCACCACCATTTTTTGGCTTGTGGCCACATTGCTACAATCGCAGCTTCTGTGGTCACATTAACTTCGCTTCTTCTGTCTATATGGAATCTTCCTCTTACAAGGATACATAGAATTGTAGTTAGGGTCCATCTAGATAATCCAGGATAAGCTCCATATGTCAAAATACTTAATTACATCTGCAAAGTCTTTTTTGTCATTTGAATTAATATTCAGACTTCAAGAGTTAGAAATGGACAGATTTTGAGATGCCATTATTCAGCCCACCGCACCGTCTTTACCTTTGTACCTGCTCTCCATTTCTCCCTTATTCTCCCCTCTCCTTTCTGCTAGCACTGCCAGCCAGGCCGAGAACAAACAACAGATGTCCAAAGGCTTCACTTTCCTGTCCACATTTTGTACTTTAGGTTAAAAAAAAAAAAAAAAAAAAAAAAAAAAAAAAAAAAAAAAAAAAACTGGAGGAGTAACATGGCAGATCCAGGCATCAAGACTTCACAGGGTTGGAGAAAACGGTCTTTGATCAATGGTCTGCAGATTTGTAGATTTTACATAATTTCCATCCTAATCCTAAAGACACTCTACCTGAACAGACCCAGTTCTGCTTTCCTCAGTGTTAACCTTCCTCCATCATTGTGCCTAAGGCAAGAAGAACCCAATGGCTCAATCACATGTCAACTCCCTGTCACACTCCATTCTGGAAAACCGTGTACCATAGCAGTGGGTCTTGAGTATTTATTCTTATACTACATAATGAAGAGGGACATTGCAGAAAGGTGGCTGTGGGGAAAACATCTGGAAGAAATAAATTTCCTAGGATCAAAGGGCTCCGTGTGCAGCCCAGAGGGTCCTCAGGGTGCTCCTCAGAGCAAACAAACAGTTCTCTTGATGAGTCACTGCAATTTTTTTCGGCCAAAAGCCCACATATGTTGCAAGATCTCAAGGAAAAGAGGTGGAGTAAGGAGAAAGAACAAAAAGAAGGCAACAGAAGTGATTTTTTAAAATTTTAACCATATGAATAAAATAAATCTCAACATGATTACAATCTTTTAATATATCCACCATCCTCAACATTCTGTCACGTATATTGCCCCAGAGTAAAGTTAAGTATAAGATAAAATATTTTTAAAAACGCAAAAAACAAGTGGGCAAAAGGAATGATCTTGGGGAAGAATACAACATTATGGCCCAACTTTTTTTTTTTTTTTTGCTCTAACACATGAAAATTGGTAAAGGATGGTGCATCCCAGGACTGTGTCCCGAACCCTAGCCAGTGGCATTTGACAGAGGGAAAAAAAGTTACTTATGAATCAGTACAGCCATGCTTTGTTCTGCATGAGTGTTTTAATAGAGCGAGTGTAATATAAGGATCAGGTGGGCTCGTGGGAATGGAACAAAAGGTTTTGTAAAATTAAAGCAAAATAATTATAGCTCTAGGTGCAAAGCAAGCATACTCCAGCAGTTGATAGCAAGGACCTGCTCAGAATAGAGAAGGGAGGGAGCATGCTGGAAGTTTTTTCTTTTCTTTTCTTTTCTTTTTTTATTCACTAACAAAGGCTTTTAATAGATAACAGTTGTAAAGCATCTTTGAGAGTAATTAATGCACCCACACAAAAATTTATTAAAATGAAAATTTAAGGAATTGTCTAAAATGAATTAATTAACAAAAAAAGAACATCATGCCTTTCTTATTTTTTAAAGAAGGAGAGAAGGTTAAGCAAAGCAGATTTTTGTGAGATTGTATTTTTAAATGTTTCTGGTTTATTTAGTATCTGAATAGCCCTTAAAAAGAGAGTTGGTATGCAACAATTTTGCATGTTCTTCACATGTACCCCAAAACCTAAAATGCAATAAAATAAATAAATGGGAAAAAAAAAGAAAATATTCACTAGATCCCATTTTAATGGAACAGAAAAAAAAAAAAAGAGAGAGAGAGTTGGTGAGATTTATTATCCACCCCCTTCAGAAATATTAAATGGGGACAGACATAAAATGGGGATTAATTTGCTATACATGAGCCTCAAAGCCTCTTGAAATTATGGTATCTCCTTACAAAATGACCAAAGTTTTTAATAAGCTTACAGGGACCTCTAGGAAGCAGAATGTGGTAGTCAAAAGAAAGGAAGGTATGTATATTTTCTCATGTAATTGTTTCCATCCTGCAGTGCCCTTACCCAGGTCATTGGAGATATCCCTCCATGTGTAGCCTTCATGGAAGATGAAAAGGAAGCTTCAAAGTGTGGTATTAGTAATTTTAAGCTCAGTATATTTTCTATCTTAACAGAAAAATAAAATTAACTTCATTTACCCTGTTTCTATAAGAATTTTAAATCATTATATTGGTTTTTCCACTTTTTTTGTATTATTTCATACTGTGATATAATTATAAAGTAGAATATATGCAACCTGCTGAGAATTTACCTTTACTGTGAGAATTATTTCTAGTTGATTGCAAAAGTATTTGTTTTCAGCATGTTGTTGGTAGCTATACCTCAAAACATGTTAGGTTCTGAACTTGAGTAAATTTTCAAAGGCTAAGTTTTCTAAACCTTCCATGCCGAAAATCATTGGAAAAACTGCCTTTCTGCCAATATTCTTTTGTTCTGTTAAGACCAGAAGCTAGCTGTGTAAAAAATATGAATAAGAAAGAAAATTTATTTTAGAAGATAAATTTTTAAAACTAGCTTTGGTTATAACATATAAAAATAAATAATCATAGTTTTTGAAGATAATTTCCTTTAAATGTGTAATGATGAGACAACTTGTATAATAGGAAAAATTATCCCAGTAGGCATATGATCTGTGAATTTTGGATACATTTGCCTGGACTTTCTTTCTATTCTTTTCATTGTTTCTTAAATGTTCATCATTTTCATGACTTTATAATCTGTCAAGGTCTTTTCAGATTTTTCCTATTGAAGAGAGTGGATTTAGTTGGTTTGAGTAATGTTGCACTATTAGTATAGTGTTCTTGTCTGTGAGGAAGAGCACATTTGCGAAGTTCCTTGGTGAGGATAATTTTCACTTAAGTAGACATACACTCCCAATGTTCTTTTTCATTTAGTCCCTTAGTATTATACTTTCTCTGAGAATATGACTAAAAGAAGGAACATCGGGGAAAAATGTATTTATAGTATTAAGAACTTTCTGTTTTCATGATAGTAGTTCCTGTCCCAATTATTTATGATTTTAAACTAATGTGTCTATTGACCTTTGGACTTGGATGGTATGTTGGAGAATATATTCATTTTCTGTTGCTGCTGTAACAACCACAAAGTTAGCAGCTTATGACAACACAAATTTATTATTTCACAGCTCTGCAGATCAGAAGTTTAGATTGGCTCTACCGGTTTCTCTGCTATAGGCTTTACAAGGCCATAATCAAGATGTCAGCTGGCTTCTTAAGGGGAGACTGAACAAAAATCCACTTTCATGCTCATTCAGCTCATTGTGGTTGTGGGACTAAGATCTCCATTTTGTTGCTATCAGCTTGGAGCCATCTTTAGCTCCTTGCATGTATGATGTCCCTATATCTCAGAGCCAGCAACAGCACCTTGAATCATTATCACACTTGGCATCTTTCAAATTTCCCTTTCTACTACACCTTTTTTTCAATTCCAGCCAAAAAGTTGTCAGCTTTTAAGGTGATTAGACTGGGCCAGCTTGGATAATCTAGGATACTCTCCCTATTTTAGCATTAACAACCTTCGTTACATTTACAGAGTCGCTTTTCCATGTAAAATAACATTTTGCCATGTACCAGAGATTCTGCGGCTCTAGGCAGTGGGCATTTTGGGGTACAATTATTGTGCCTTCCACAGATGAATTCTTAAACAATGAGTCATCACCCACCTCCATTACACATTTCTAGATTACTCTGAGTATTCTAGTGTTTCTGTTATAGAAGTAGAAGATTCACTGTGAATACTCACCTAAACTATTAGTAGACTTTCTTCTAAACACTGTTATTAGATTTTTAAATATATGTCTTATGGAACTTGGTAAAGAGTATTTATTTTCTGTTTGATAAACAGAATAACTAGGACCCAGGGAAAACCAAGTTGACCATTAGGGCCTGAGGTAAACCAGAAGTTTTCTGGTTTATGGCAGTGGTTTTGTTTATCTTAATCCTTTTAATCACTACAAAGCATACTAGAAACAGAGAGAGAGCCCACCTGGGAAAAGGTGTAAGCCCAAATCAAGTGAATCGGAAATGGGATTATTTTTATTTTTTATTTTATTTTACTGAGATGGAGTCTCACTCTGTCATCAGGCTGAAGTGCAGTAGTGTGATCTCTGCTGGCTGCAACTTCCACCTCCCAGCTTCAAGTGATTCTCCTGCCCTCAGCCTCTCAGGTAGCTGGAACTACAGGTGTAGTTAACCACCATGCCTGGTTAATTTTTTTGTATTTTTAATAGAGATGAGGTTTCACCATGTTGGCCAGGCTGGTCACTAACTCCTGACCTCAGGCGATCTACCTGTCTTGGCCTCCAAAAGTGGGGATTACTCAAATTAATAGAGGCGATTCACATGGAGGGCTGAGATAAGTGCAGGAAACAGAAAAATCTTAAGTCTTTCACTGATATCTAAAAGAGTGTGATCCATTAAGTGAGGGCAGGATGCAAGACATTATTAAATTGGTCAGATAGAGGCAACATTTCAATTCATGGGTTGGCAATATGGGCTAAGGATGCAATAATTTGGGTTCCAAGTTAAATAAGGACTTCAGTTTAAGCTGAAATTGAAGAGAAAAGTTCTAATACTTTCTAACACCAGAAATAAATCAATGATAAGGTCAAAGGAAGGGCCACGAAAGTCAAAAGGAAACATGGACAAAGAGGGGATAAGGAAGAGGAACTGGAGATAAATTTCATCTACACTTTGGAATTTTGTTCAGGGTTGTTTCTGGTATTTTGGATATAAGGGTTGCTTTGGATATTAAGAGAGAAATATAGTACAGGTAAATCCATGAGGTTATAATTTATGTTATATCATTTTCTTAAGGAAGCATTGAGCTCATCCCAGCAATATGCCATCTTGTATATTTTCATATTAGGCTATATATTTCAGAGATAAAAACAGGAACTAAAGTTTTCCAGTAAGAAGATTAATTTCCCAAGTTAAAGCAGGAAAGATAAACGCAATAAGTTTGTAAATCTTTATTTTTTCACTCTAATTACAACAGAAACCTGAATATATACTTATAAATTTTAAGTCAGTTTTTAGTAATTTAGTAAATCTAATTAAGTAATCACAAATCAACTAACAAAAAATAGTTGAAGTTAGATATATGTGTATTTATATTTTTTTCTCAAAGTATGTTCTATTATGCTACACAAGTAGCATTTTAGGGTTTTTTCAGAATTTAAATCAACTAATTTTTTAATTAGGCTTTTTGTTATTTATTTGCATTTTAAGAAAAAATAAATCTATTCCTCAGTTAAGTCAACATTTAAGTAATAGAAATGAAAAAAAATAGAGGAGTTCTGAGAAATATGTAATTGTATAACAGAAGTCATATATGGGCTGACTCATAATTGCAAAGTAAAATTCTGCAAAAGTCCTTAACAAGTGCATGTCTTTCATATTTAAAATACAGGTTGAGCATTTCTAATCCCAAAATCCAAAATCTGAAATGTTTTGAACACCAACATGATGCAGAAAGGAAATGTTCATTGGAGTATTTCAGATTTCAGACTCTTGGATTCAGGGTACTCAACTGAGAATATATAATGCAAATACTCCAAACTCTGAAGACAAAGTCTAAACTCCTAAATACTTATGCTCCCAAATATTTCACATAAGGGATATTCGAGCTATAATTAAAATATTGTGTTTAATTTCCAAAATTTATCACTGTATGATACAATAAACTGTACTGCTTGCCTTTTATGAAAATGAAGGTAACATACAGATAAGAATGAATTACAAATTTCTAAAACATGGTACTTTTTTCTACTCACTTGACAACCAAAAGTTGCTCCAGCAAGAACATAACAATTGGCATTTACTAAGTGCTTATCATATATTACTACATGAAGTGGATTCTTTTTCTTTTCCATAAGTTATTGGGATATAGGTGGCATTTGGTTACATGAATAAGTTATTGTTTTGTTATTGTTTTGAGATGGAGTTTTGCTCTTCTTGCCCAGGTTGGAGTGCAATGGGCTCACTGCAACCATCACCTCTTGGGTTCAAGCGATTCTCCTGCCTCACTCTCTCGAGTAGGTGGGATTACAGACACCCACCACCATGCCTGGCTAATTTTTATATTTTTAGTAGAGATGGGGTTTTTCCATGTTGGCCAGGCTGGTCTTGAACTCCTAACCTCAGGTGATCTACATGAGTAAGTTCTTTAGTGGTGATTCATGAGATTTTGGTGTACCCATCACCCGAGCAGTATACACTGCACCATATTTGTAGTCTTCCTTCCCTCGCCTCACTCCCAGTCTTCCCACCAAGACCCCAAAGTCCATTGCATCATTCTTTTTGTTTGTCTGTTTTTTTTATTTTTCGAGATTGAGTCTCACTCTGTTGCCCAGGCTGAAGTGCAGTGTCATGATCTCAGCTCACAGCAGCCTCCACCTCCCAGGTTCAAGAAATACTGCTGCTTTAGCGTCTGGAGCAGCTAGTATTAATAGGTGCACACCACCATGCCCAGCTAATTTTGGTATTTTTATAGAGACAAGGTTTCACCATGTTGGCCAGACTGGTCTCAAACTCCTGACCTCAAGTGATCCACCCACCTCGTCTTCCCAAAGTGCTGGGATTACAGGAATGAGCCACCATGTCTGGCCCATTGCATCATTCCTATGCCTTTGTATCCTCATAGCTTAGCTCCCACATATCAGTGAGAACATATGGTATTTAGTTTTCCATTTCTGAGTTACTTCACTTAGAATAATAGTCTCCAATCTCATCCAGCTCTCTGCAAATGCTATTCATTCTTTTTTGTGGCTGTGTAGTATTCCATTATATATATATATATATATATATATATATATATATATCTAATACCATCCTGATATATATATCTTACAGTTTCTATATCCACTCATTTGGGTTGGTTCCATGATTTTGCAATTGTGAATCATGCTGCTATAATATGTAGCATTTTGTGGTTTTGATTTATAAGTGATTTGTCAACTTGTGCTGCTAAAAAATGCATGATTAACAATAAAACACAGGCTTAAATCAACAATATTGTTTTTATAACAAAATGAGTAAGCATACACTAGTCCCTACACATGTGGATACATACTACATGCAAACATGCATCCATAACATATGCAGTATACGTTCAAATACATCTATCTGCACCTGTTTTAAAGCTAATACACTTACTGTTTTACTGTGTGCCAAAATAAAATTTTATTGTGAAAGAATACATGCTATGGGTATAAACTCATTTGAGGGTGTATGGTACTGTCCTCATTTCCAAAATAAGACAACACAGGTGCGTAAACAAGCTATGTGTAATGATCACTTTTTAGCATAGTGACAAAATTACTGGGTATCAGAACCTATGAGTTCTAGCCTTTGCTCTGCCACATGTTAGATTTGTGTATTAAGAATGTCATTTAATCGTTTGTGGTCTCTGCTTCCTCACTTATGAAAAAAGGATAATGATATCTCTCCTATTTACTTTCCAGAGTTGGTATTCACATCAGATGAGCTAAATATACTTTAAGGCATTTGAAGATTATGAATTACCATGTGAAACTTTATTGTGTTTTAAAAAATATAAACAATTCCTATTACTACAGTTAAGATGTGGTCTGTGTTCTCTAATTTATATAGTCTAGTTGAAATGTAGAAATTAGTTTATTATGATTTATTTGCTTTGTTGTATCTGTTGCAGAGTCTCCTTGTAATTTCCTATATGTCTGAGAAGTTGATAATCACAATATTAAGTAGTGTTGGGTTTCAGTGTTATTGTATGTATTAGAGCTAATGTTCAAAATCAGGATGGTATTAGATATTAGTGCACTATCAAGGACAGTCAAAAGAGTGGAATGTAGAATTAATTATTAAAAACATGAAGAATTCCTATAATATTTTATATCTTGCTGTATAATTTTCTCTATTATTAATTAGTTATTGGTCAAGTTACAGTTATTATTGATCTAAATTCCAGAAGCAATGAAGAGCAAGAAGCTTAAGGGTTGCCTTGGAGAGAAGGAACACCTTTTTATTTTTAATGTGTTTGGTTTTTATGGTGGGTTTCTTTAGTATCTCATTTCCATTTCTTAAAATCCCTTCCCCACCCCGTTTATTATGGTTTGGTCCAGATTCTAGAGCCAACGGTTTTCATGTTAAGCTAATGGATAATTAGGTGGTGCAGGCATGAATTTCAGAGTTTATATAAGCCCTTTGAAAATGTATTCAAATAATACTTTATATTTCTGTGTCCCGCCACCCCTTGGAGAGAAGGTTGATAACTTTCTATTATTCTCAGAGGAGCACATGAGATTAAAAACTCTTGAACCTGTTGAGTTAGAGATATTGGTACCAAAGTGAACATGAGCTGGAGAAAGAAATTTTCCTTTTTTCCCCTTTTTCCCAACTATCTCACTTGTGTCCCAAACAGTTCGGTTGGGGGTGGGAAGCAGAGAAGAAAGATTAGAGAACCAACCAGTGGGAAAAGGATGAGAAAATGTCTCTATAATGACTTTTCCTTTCTTTTTTCTTTCCTGCTTTCTTGCCTTTTTACTTACTTTTTTTTTTGTCTTTTATCCCTGCCCCCTTTCTCTTTCCTTCCTCCCTTCCTTCCTTTCTCCCTCACTTCCTTTCTTCTGTCCTTCCATCTTTCCTCCCTTCATCTCTCCTTCTTCCTTTTTCTTTTCAATATTTCTCTTCATAGGATAAAATTTAAGCCAGGATTCTTTAAATTAAGGGTCCATTTTATTTTAGTGCTGTGACATATTCCTTTTCTCATCTGCTTCTCATCACCCTTTCCATTGATGCTGATTTTATTCATTTTATTGCCATCCCAGTTTTGAGAATATCCTACTCTGTTCTGCAGAAGTACTAGTGTTCTGCAGAAGTTATTTCTGTATCAGAAAATTCATAGAAATCAGTGGGGACAAAAGTAGTGTCTATGCAAAACCTATTCCTTATTTTCATTTTTAACACTTTGGGTCTCTCCTTGAGTATCATCATCTAATCCAAAATTTTTCCAATTAATAAAATAAAGTGACTGATTTATGAATTATTTAACATAGAAAAATGGGTGAAATTAACCTGTAATTCTTATATTTAGTGATATAATTCAGTTACTTTAGATATGTGGACAAGGTCATCTCCAAACTATGGAGAATTGAAAAAGAACTTAGGGTACATTTTAAACATCTTGAACAAGAACATCCTATTACCGTAAAGAGGGAATAGCTCTCTTCACTTTTTCATTTCATCCAAGTATTTTTGTACTATTGTTTATTTTCTTTAGAGACAATGTGTTTTGGAGAAAAAGAAAAAGGCAATTGTGTTATCATGGATTTCTGTTGTCAGTTTAAAATGTTGCAAAACAGAGTTTTCTTGTAGGGTTTGAATTATCTGGTTGGATTGACTTGGCTGTCAAAAAGTCAAGTAGATCTTACTCTACCCAGATTAAACTGATAACTGGCTGAAATACAGTGTTCAGAAAAATTAGTAGGGGTAGAGTTTTAAAGCTATTTAACACACCAAACAAACTTCATAGGGCTATTCTATGTTTCTTTGTTTTTTTTAACTTCTCCAGGGAACACATTGTATAAAGCTATAACGTCCTGTTCCATGAAGTATTTCTTCCTTGACCTACCTCCCGTAACAGCTTAGCTTCTATACACATACACACACAAAAGTTTCCATCCCACTATTGAATCCTTTTAAAGAAAAATCAAAGTACAGTCTCTTATTCACACAAAAGCATTAAGAGCACCTGTTTTAAAGATTAGAGCTTAATTCTTGCACTAGATGTTTTCAACATCTTGTTTAAATATGGGAATGCTACTGTTTCTTGTCTTTCTTTCAAGTCTATAGGGTTTTTATCAGTTTCTGCACCCATTTCAGACTGGTATCACTCTCAATACCAGCTAGCCTTCTCATATTCCCTCTCCTGTTGTTTTTGCCCCTACCTTCTCTCACTTTTGCTTTGTTCAGTCCTCTTATGTTTCCCCAGCATTCTTAATACTTAGAATTCTCTTTAACTTTTCCTGGACGAATGCCTTTTAATTTTGATGTAGATTCAAACCCCATTTATTAACAATTTTCTTCTAAGTAGACAGCCTGTTCTTTACCAAGAAATTCTCTTTGTAACTGTTTCATCCTTATTAGGCTGTGTATTTTAAACAAACAAATAAAAATAAGTTCATATTTATCTTCCTTCTTAGTCAAAATGCTTCATGGAGGATTGGGACTCTTTCTTTGATGTGTTCTGTAGAGTATATATCAGTTTGTCTTTTTAGTAAAGATGGCAACATCTCATTGGATTAGGAAAAATTGAAAACCATATGTTCCATGTAAAGAAATCACATACTGTTTCAATGTTTGTGTCACTCAAACATTGTATGCTTTATTTCTACAAAAGCATATTGATTCATTTTCTGCAATGAATCTTATATTTTTCAACCTTCTTAAACAATATATTCTGAACTTGATTTAGTCTTCACATGATGATTTCCTGATAATCATTATTGTATTAGTTTCCCAGGGCTGCCATAACAGCATACCATAAACTGGGTGGTTTAAACAACAAAGATTTAGTGGATCACAGTTCTGGAGGTGAGAAGTCTGAGGTCAAGGTATTAGAAGGGTTGGTTCCTTGAGAGGTCTGTGAGAGGGAATCTGTTTCATGCTTCTTGCTAAGTTTCTGGAGTTTATGGCAATCTTTGGAATTCCTTGACCTGTAATGCATCTCCCTGATTTCTGCCTTCATGTTTAATATAACATTGTCCTAGTATATGTGTGTCCATATCCAAATTTCCCCCTCCTCTACAGGCATAAGTCATATTTGAGTAGGGAATCCCGCTTACTCCAGTGTGACCTCATCTTAACTAGGGACCCTATTTCCAAATAAGGTCCCTTTCTGAGATACTTGAGGTTAGAACCTTAACATATGGATTTGGGGAGGACACAATGAAACCCATAATAATTATAAACCATATTTTTTTGTGCAGAGCTTTACCACAATGATTTCTGCAGGACTCAATAATAGAAATGTTTGCAAGCTGCACATAATTCTCAGCCTTGGATACTTTATTTCTCCTTTACCTCCTCTGTCTCCTCTTCATTCTGAGACAGAGTTGTCCTTTTCTTTCTTTCTTTCTCCTTCCTTCCTTCCTTCCTTCCTTCCTTCCTTCCTTCCTTAGACGGAGCCTTGCTCTGTCACTAGGCTGGAGTGCAATGGCACAATCTTGGCTCACTGCAACCTTCACCTCGCAGGTTCAAGAGATTCTCCTGCCTCAGCCTCCTGAGTAGCTGGGACCTCAGGCACCTGCCACCATGCCCAGATAATAATAATCTGGAGGGTCCTGATTATTGATGTTACTGTGTAGAAGAATAAATTGTTAAATTTAAATATAATTGTTAAAGTCTCCCTGATAAGTAATGATGTATTTGGGCAATAGCATATACTTTAGGATATTTCTTTGCATTTCCCAAGGGCTCAATTTTTCTCTTCTGGGTTCTTGACCATATTAAATTGAGATAACCCTATAAATGAATAAAAGAATTCTGTATACTGAGGAACTAATATATTGTTTTTTCCTTACAGAAAGCTAAAAAAATATATCTCATAGAAATAGTAGAAATTGGTTATCTTGTCTACTAAATGCTCAAGATTTTACTCACTAGTATAGGAAAATCAGAGTTTCCTTTTGGGTACTATAAGATGTGAAATTGAAGTAGACAGTACTTACATTTTTGCATGATTTGTGCAGTGTCTGTTAGATTTATATCATTCAATAAACATAATACTAGGGCAGAATTGAGTTGAAATCAAATGTTGTGCGTGGGTAAGGTAATGTGTACATCCAGTTCTTAGCAGGTAGTTCTAAGCAGGATGTGGGACCTACACCCCCAGATGCTAAGCTACCAAGGGTAGCCCATGC
Source organism: Cebus imitator (assembly GCF_001604975.1). Lineage (NCBI taxonomy): Eukaryota > Metazoa > Chordata > Mammalia > Primates > Cebidae > Cebus > Cebus imitator. The sequence continues at coordinate 594,738 of NW_016107472.1, read as the reverse complement.
TGTTCTCACGGCACCACGCTGACGAGCACCCACTGTGGTTCTGATTTTGGCAGCCATGGCTGAATCGGGTCTTTGATGCTTGGAGTGGCTTCTGCCACAGAGAGCATCTCTGTTTGTTTTACTCCTCCCTTTGGTCATTATTCCAACCTGGCAGTATAGGACAAAAAAAATTTAAAGTGAAAAGAGAGGTGGGAGGGGGTTGCGAGAGAATGCTTCGGGAACTCGGCTGTACCAAGTATGAAAAAGCTGCTTTAAAAATTCTGGTTCCAAAAGCTCATGTGTAACATTTTTGCTGACTCATTAATGAATACATTTTATTTTATGTGTCATTCAACAGTCTTCTAAAAATCACTTTTTCTGATTCTATTTTCTCATTACTGGGGTCTTGAATTCATCATAAAATGCAGCCAGCCTCCTCCCTGTCTTTTAATAGGCTTCCTTCATAAGTATCTGAATATACTTGGAAACATTTACTTCTTAGGCTTTGATATTTTAAAATCAATTCTGCTAATATGTTTGAAAGTCAGCTTCAGAGGTTTGATTACATTTTAAATTATTTATTTATTTATTTTTAATTGATAAATAATTATGTATATTTATGGGGTACAATATGATATTTTTATCTGTGTATGCATTGTACAAATATTTAATCAAGCCAATTAATATATTCATCACCTCACCTGCATGTATGACATTTTGTTGAAAAGTTTCAACAAATTTTTTAATAATCTCTATTTATTATTTGATAATACTTTATTTGATGGAAAATGTAAAAATGACTATACCCATTTTATAGCTGAAAAAGTGGAGATACTGAGATGCTAAATTTGTTATTTAAGGTTGTACAGGTGTTAGTGTCATTTTAACAATTTAAGTTTTCATTCTGATATTTGGGGATTTAGGGCTTTAGCATATATTCTATGCAGTGATCAAAACACTTGATCCACATTATCTTAATAATATCATTGAGATACCATAGATAAAAAGTAACCTGGGCCATAGAAAGATATTAAATTACTTGTAGCAAATCTCATAGCAACATCACAGGGAAGCAATACAATCTTGGACTTCTTCATATGGACTACCCATGACTAGTTTTCTGACAAGAAATATTGTTCTCCCTCAGAGAATGTGAAGGTTGAAGATTTCCACTGAGAAAGCAATGCCTTAAAGAACTCTGAGTAAATTTTAGATTATTAACTGTCAACCAAGTATACAGCCCACTATATTGATCACCACTTAACAGGTTTTAAATACTTTAGTTCTAAAATTCTTGTTTAGAAAAACTGAGATTAAGTCACCTCTTTATTCCTTCATTATCTAGGTCTCACTAAGTAAAACATTTTAAGGTGTTAGGTATTTATGTACGTATGTGAAAATACGTAAGTTTAGAAATAAGAATGTATGTGGAATTTAATTGGGAAAAATAGCTGCTTCGAAATGTGTCTGTGATAACTTCTGTTTGTCATCATTTTCAATGAAAAGACAAGGTTTCCATATGTAAGGCTGGAGACTCAGATAGCTAGTAAGGTTGGAGGGACCAAACCAGGCCAAAATTGTACTAAGCTATAAGTTTACTAAGTTGTAATTAACTTATCCTGAAGAAAGAGTACATGAAGTCATCTTCTATACTTTTAATTTCTATGAATTAGGATTTTCAATTGAAAAATAAACAGATTCTAGAAAGCCCTGGCTTCCCTGAAGGTGCCACTAGGTTAGTATGGCTCACACAGATGCAATATCCATAGAATAAAGACCAATAGAGGGTCCAGGCAGTCCTTTATCCCAAAGGAAAAACTTTACTTACACAAGAAAATAAAAAGAGCCTCCTTATAGCCCCACTATAAAGAAATACCTCCATTTCATCTAGAACAATCTTTATCACCATAAATAAATGTTGTGTTCCATGAATATTTACTCCATTGTTTAGGTCAAGAAATAGAGATGGCTGGACTTAGTTAATGTCAAAAGAGAAGAAAGAATGTGGAGAGGGCATCAGAGGACCTGGAGTTGGAAAAATGCTGGCAATTAGCCGTAAAGTTAGCAGCATGGGGTTATCTGAGAAGAGCATATGATTATACTGAGTGGTGGCTTCCCCAGTGAGTCCCAAATATGCTTTTTCATCTACATTAAATAAAGTGTAATATTGTATTAATCACTTGGAAAAACAAGATTTGTTCTATTATTAACTGGTAAGTTCCTGTGTCATCTATCTCTATTTTGTCTGTCAGCT
>NW_016107472.1:460439-592495 GCF_001604975.1 Cebus imitator | reverse complement strand
AACCGGTTCAGCTATATTATTAACATCTTCAAAGGAAAACCTATCAGACTACCAAGTCTACTTGCTTTAGCTAAGATTTATTTACGTTTATTGTCTAAGATAGGTTTCAATAATATATGGTCATTTGATCCAGAAGCAGTAAGTCTTAGTTGTATGTGGTAATCTTTAACTCTGAATACTTCAAATGCCATATATTTCACACCTATTCTGGGCTAGATTTTGTGCTATGCATATTAAGTATATCATTTTCTTTCTTTCTATTTTTTGTTTAGTTTAGTTTAGTTTAGTTTAGTTTTGTTTTGTTTTGTTTTGAGTTGGAGTCTAGCTCTGTCACCCAGGCTGGAGTGCAGTGGCGTGGTCTTGGCTCATTGCAACCTTTGCCTCCAGACTTCAGGCAATTCTCCTGCTTCAGCCTCCCAAGTAGATGGTATTATAGGCACCCACCACCACACCCGACTAATTTTTGTATTTTTAGTAGAGACAGGATTTCACCATGTTGGCCAAGCTGGTCTGGAACTCCTGACCTCAGATGACCTGCCCTACTCAGCCTACCAAAGTGCTGGGATTACAGACATGAGCCACTGCATCCGGCCTCATTTTCTTTAATTTTCACAACATTAACATTATGTGTGACTATGTAACTCTAAAATAATAAATCTGATTTTTGGTGGCCATTAGTTACACTGGTGTAATTGTGTAGAATGAATTCACATAGTGTACATCTAGCTTCTCTACTTGTGAGTTTCATAATCTATTAAATGGAGATAGTAATAGTACCTACCTCATAATGTTATTCTGAGAATTAAATGAGATATTATATGTAAAGTCCTTAGATTAGTCCCTAGCATATAGTCAACACTCGATGAATGTTAACTATTATTTTATATATAAGCATTGTGGGAATAAAAATCATTTACTGATAAGTGCTAGGTATATAGCAGAAGCTCAATACATACATATTTAATGAGTTAATAAACTATGTAAGTTATTTAAATAGCTAGATGTTACTGATCTATGGTAAATGTAGTATTCTAGGTGTTGCCTTACACTGTTAAATATAATCCAAAGCAAAATGTTCAATAACACCAAGAATTCGATATCATTTTCAGGAGCATTTACCAGCTATGAAAGAGCTTTTTGAAGGTTTAGAAGTGTCATTTCATTTCTCATTTAACATATGCACCCTTAGTCCCATATAGCTTGTGCCCTCTGACTGGAGGTATATGTGGGATCACCAAATGGATATAGATTTTCCCCTTCCTTTAACGTCATGCAGATATAATTTATCTTATGGTACAATGAAAACAGAAGCAGTACAAGCATGCCCATAGTAAAAGAAGATAAATGGGCAAGAAAACACAGGCAATGTGTGTCACACATGCTTCATATTTGCCTGAGAGAACTGAAACACCCAAAGTGAGAAAGACAGTATATGTTACTATGTACCAGTGCTGGAGATGCTGCATACTTTTTTGATGATATCAAGACATTATTGTTTTGAGGGACACTTTTTTCTTAATAAATTTATTTTTAAATCCTACAATATTAACCATCTGAAACAATTTATCTGAAATTGTCATGTATTAAATCCCATCTTTTCTAGAACTGGTGCTCTGCTGCTAGCAAGAGTTTGAGAAAGGGTTCAAAGATTTGCCTCTCCCTATAATATTCTTCTTACCATTGGTACTTCTACTTAACCTTTACAAATAGTTGATGCATCACTTCTAGGAAGACCGTCCCTGAAGTTTATGTATATTTGTGTCATTGCTGTAGCCGTATTGTATTAGAGTTTTCACTTGAGATGTGTGTTTTCTCTTTTAGAGTCTAGTGACTAATTGCAGGCTTCTTGAATATCAAGGCTGTGCTTTACTTATTTCCAATATTATTCAGTTGCTGGAATAGAGTAGATGCTCAATAAATATGTATCCAATAAATTAATAAATTTGCAGTCTTACACACAGACATATATTTATATATAAGATTAAGGATATTAGCACAATTTTTTTCTTTGCATGTTCCTAAAGTGATTGTGAATCTTTGGAAATTGTTTATGAACATGTTAATATGCTTCTTAGTGCTGTAGTTGCTTCGAGAGAAATTTCTAATCATTGAAAAAATTATTTTTTAATCTCTTTATATTCTTTTTCTCCAAGCTTCACTTTTGCACAGTGGACTGTGCAAAAGTGTGTTGTCAATTACTGATTATTTGGTTGAGACATACAGAAACTGTTAGGAATCCTTATTATTATTTTCACACTGTCTGTTTGGTGGCTTTGTTCAAGTCCATGGATTATGTTAGTTAAATAAGAAAAGTCTTACTTCCAAGCAAATTTCTCAGCATTTAATACAGTGTGTGGCATATATTTGGGAGTCAATAAATGTTCATGGAATGCATGAACGAATCAGTCATTGTTGCAAACTGTTTTGAGGATGAGGTATGAGATTTTTTTTAAGGCTAAATGAAATACCCAGTATCACACAGCAGGATAAGATAAAATCTGACACTCATAACTCATACTTCTGTGTTTCCAGACTGTTACACAAGCTCACTGAGAAGTGCAGTATATGTCTGATTTCTCAACTTTACCCTGCAGTAAACTTTTGTAATCCAGAGGCTAGGGACCTCTTTTGTGAATGTTTTCTGCCCAATGACTGTGCTGGCACCAGGGGGACCCTAGCAGATAAAGTAGAGGAACATATGGTTTTCATCTGAATACAAATTGGTGGACATAACGTGGTAATTCAGCTGAGATGTCCTCTATATTGTAAACTGAAAGAGTATGATTAGAGGTGTTTATAAACAGCGTGTAAATTCCCCCACACCCTTCCCCACCCCCTTTCCGCTGTAGTTGTATCGACCTGAATCATAGCGATCTAGCGTCCCAGCCTCACTGCATTATTTGTGAAAATGGCCAGTGTGAGGAATTATTAATTAAAGCTAACAAATCACCCTGACGAGCTGTGCCCTGGCATGGCTGAATGTTGATTGGCGAAAGTGTTCTCCTTTGGAGAAAAGACTTTTTGTGCTCGTGACGCAGTCAGGGACGGATTATTGAATATGTAAGTTAGAAGAAAAATCACAGGACAAGCAAATTGAGTATTTACTGGCAAATAATTGCTCTCTTAAGCTGTGGCTCTCTTCCTAAATTCTTAACATTCCCGAGGGTTAGAAAGAAACACAGAAAAATGCATCGGTACAGAGTACATTTCAAAAAAAATAGACTGATGTTTCAGACTTGTGCAGGTAAGTGTGATTTTGTGTGCATGGAAAGTGAAAGAACAAGAGAAATCAAGGGAAAGATAGGGGGAAAAGCCTGTTAGTCTGGTGAGTTTTTAAAATCAACTTGTTTAGTGGAGCTCAGCATATTTCTGAGTTGGGAATTTAGTTTCAGTGCTGCATTTATTGTGAAAGTTAGAGACCTGAGAATGAGAGAGGATTTTCTCAAAGTTGTTTGTCTTTATCAGCAGAAGAATATGTTACTGTTTTGTCCCAATAGTAATTATAAATTTTGTTCAGATATTTGTGGATATATGTATAAAATTATCACTTGATTTAAAGATCTTTAGTTATTTTCAACATTGTTGGTTATGACACGTCATACAGTGTTTAACATATTTGGGTACAACCATTGCATTTATTTTTAAAAGTAAACACTGTTTTCATTAGGACCAAACTAGTCCTTGTTGAGAATTCCTAAAGGGACTTTACAGTTTTGAAGTACTTAAACTTCAGACTTCTATAATAACTAAAGTGTCCTTATTGTCAATTGTGTGGTCTTTTTATCTGTAATGTTAATCAGACTGCTAAGTTTTGTGGATATTTTAAAACAGGAGAGACTGCTTTAGAAATTTTTCAGAACTAAATTTAAATACATAGAAATGTAATTGTACAAATGAAGGTTAATTCCATATATAAAATATAGACATTAAGAAACAGAGATACTCTTATAAGTACAGCTAGGTTATGTGAGCAACATTACCAAAATATATATATCCACTGAGGATGAATTGTATATTCTGTGAAAACCTGGAAAATGCACTTTCATCAACAACAAACTGTTTTAAAAATGAAAATAAATTACTGGTAAAATAGTACTTTTGGCTTTTAATAACTATGAAAAACATCGATTTAAAACAAAGGTATAATCATAATTTAGACTAAATTAATTAATAATTGCAAGATGCTTTAAGAATATAACATCTACATGATACTTATAATAGGAATAATAAAAATATAAAATCTGGTAATCACACAAATTAAATCAGATGACTCTCGTGTTTTGGAAAATCAGAATTTTAAAGTATAAATAAATAAAACATATTTTGCCTTCTAATCTTTTCCTTGAACCATGTAATATTGTACTGGTAAGACTTTTTCTCCTGCTATACCCTATTTTATTAACAAATGTAATTTGTCTTAGTATAGGAAATAGAGCTCACAAGAAAGTTTAGAAAATACATTTTTTTAAAGGTTTAATTCCCACTGGATCACATTCTGTCCTCAGATTTCAAGAGGTAGCCTCCTTAAAGTTTCTTATGACTATTTGAGGGCAAAATTTGGTCCATTATTTAGAAATAGCAAAGGGGGCATTTAAAGCATATGTTCAGAAATTTAACCATCTGCCTGCTTTATTATGAATACCACAGAATTGTGAGAAATTGGAAAGGCTCAAAAATTGAACCAGAGTTCTATGCAAGATTTTAAAGATACAGCACTCTGATTTTTTTAAAAAATATTTTGCAACCACCTACTTTTGCTAAGTATATTTCGTTAGTCCTCTATGGGAGAATAGTATTATTCCACCTTTTTGATGTATGGGAAGTGAATGTCAAAGTATAGCTGAATGACATGAACCTACAGAAAGTTAATTGTAATCCTTTCTCTGATTTAACCCACTATATATAAATACCTTGTGGAGTTTTAGACTTGTCATCAGTGAAACTCACAGTGACTTAGAGAAACATTATAAAATGGTGACTGCTGGAACAAAAATGAAGTCCAGCTGCTAGTTTCTGGACTGTCTACAAATGAGTTGCAAGAGACATGCGGAGGCCAGACTAAAGAGCACTTCTGTAATCCAGCTGTGATGTAATGAAAGTATGAATCAGCTATTGGTTGCCCATGCTGAGGGGGAAAAAAACAACCGAATATTTTTCAAAAGTGCAAATTGGCATCATTCCCAGGTGGTACTGTATTTCTTTGGTATGTGGAAGGATATGATATTCAGAAATTAATAAAAGAACAAAAATCATATTTAAGTCCCAAGCAAAGTAATATTTCACCTAGAGTGGTTGTATAAGGACATATCAATATGAATATCATTGTTAAAATGTCTAATGCTCAATTAGAGTTCTTCTGCATTACCTGAGTTTTACTAGAATCAGACTGAGACTGGTTGGATCATTCTTAGAGGAAAATATAAAAAGTAGACTAAACTTAGCCTGAATATAACTTTTCAGTGTTGAAATGGCTTATCACTCTTTGTTATTTAATGAAAAGTATTTAAATTAAAAAAAGTAATGATGGAAGCGAAGAACTGAAATATCTTCAGATTCTGAGAAATATATGTATATGTATCATGTATACTTTTATATTTGTTTAAATAAAAAATGTTTTCAGAAATATACACTTTATTAGGCTGATTAAGCCAGAACTTTTTGCGTGTGTAATCTAAAGATTGAACACAAAAAATTTAAAACAGAACTTAAAGATGTGAGTCAGAACTGAATTAATGAACTGGGGCTGAAAATACCTATGTCAGATTTCATATGGATTTTCTCATGGTGGTATTTTAATTTTATATCTCCCTAAATGGAAGTGCAGAAATCAAGTGAATCTATAGCCTAAAGAATATGAAATATTTCAATTATTTTAGGAGGTTGGTTTTTATTTTTTGAGTACATGTGATATAAATATCAAATACTTATACACACATGTTTTGTTTTGTTTATTTCTGTTATTTACTATTAATTGCTCCAATAAGGGAATTGAAATGCCTGACAATGAAAAAAATAAACATAAATACATGAATGCAGCAAAACACATGAAAAAGAAGTAGGTAAGAAAAATAAAACAATAAAGGAAAGAATATAAAGATGGAGTTAGGAGTGATGTCACCTTACAAACTATATTTGGTATAGCTATACATTTGCCTTTAAACTTTCTTGCAGCAAAGGTGAAGAGAAAAGCTTGTTACGCAGTTTACAACATCCATAAGCATAATAAAATAATTTCCATCATTTGTCACCAAAGCTCTTGAAAATGGCTCTTGAAAAGAGCTCGTGAGTTTTCAGAGAAGTTAATGCTAAAGCAACTCCCACTATAAAAAATTTAAGGCTGCAGACACCTAAAGGTCAGGTCAGAAGCAGAAGCAGTACCTTCCCTGGGACATGGTTGTGGAAGTAGACCAAAGTAATCCCCTTTTAATCCCAGGGCATTTGTTTCTAGAGGAAAAAAAATAAAGACATGATTAATGCAGTAATGTTGGCAAGCCAAAAATTTGTGGAAAGTAGAGAGTTAAAGGGGGAATTTTTAAAAATTATTTTATGTAAATAAATATACATATTTTTAGCAGCAAATCAAAGATTTAGAAGGCATTCACTTTTATAATAACCATTAAAACACGTTATCAAATAAACCTCTTGAATCAACATTGCTTTCCTAAATTGTTCATAAAACTGCTGTACTGCTGCCATTCTTCTTCCACTTTTACTTTAAGCAGATTGTCAGTCTCTTTGAGGTTTTAAAAAGAGTCATTTCTGGCTTGAAATTTAATATTTCTTGCCCTTATGTCCTCACTTGGTTCATTTTGAGAAGTCTTAGCAAATTGCCTATTATTTTCACAAGTTATTTTGATAGTTGTTACATTTAATAGGCTAGTCTTCTTTTCATATTGAAAAGGTGAACTATATAGATTTATTGTTACATTACCTTGTAGCCTAGTCCATAGTAAGTAGTCCAAGGACCAACTGTATCAGGATTACCTAGGGATTACCTATATCAGGATTACCTAGAGTTCCTTTTAAAATGGAGATTCCTGAACCCCATTCCAGAATTTCTAAATCAGAAGCTTTGAGAATGTAGTCTGAATCTGCAGTTTATGAAAATGTCCAGGTTAGCTGTGCATAATACAGTTCAAAGACCACTGTTTTAAAAACCTAAAATGATGTTTAAAAACATCTAGATTAGAAATCTAAAAAAATCTAAAACGATATTTAAAAAACATCTAGATTAGAAAAAGACTCTGAATTTGTTTGAACTCCCTTAAGCCATATCTCACCATTCTAAAAAATATTCTTTAACTTTTAAGCTATCATTTATTAAGAACTACTATATACTGTCATATGTTGAGTCTGGGCACTAGAGATACAAAGGTGAAAAAAAGAGTCAGTTTCTTGTCTGAAAAAAAATCATAACTAGAATAATTATGTTATTACTAGGATATTTTCTTATCCATACTAGGATAACTATGAATTGCCACATAATCTACTCTTTAAGTAAAACTTAAGATTCCATATGGTATTGTATCACTAAGAATACAGTTGTTGATACCAATTTTATAGAATAGGACCTTACTACAATTTGGAAGCTGCAAAACATAAGAAAACCCTGTAGGGTCTCCCTCCTCCCCACAGTGGGAGACTTCATCTCCCAAAACTAGGACGAGGGGGTGGGAGTATCATGGGGTCCTCCTGATTCCATTTCTCTCATCATTAATCAGTGATTGTTACCAGTATCCTTTCTGAGAAGAGAATTTTGTGTGAGTGAGTGCACTAGACATTCTGAGAACTTGCATGGCTCTTTCCCCCTTCCCTTCTGGTGGCTCAGCTGGCCTGTAAACGATGCTGGAGCCTAAATGGCAGCAGCCTCCCCATTTCGCAGGCGAGGCACAGTATGAAGGGGCCTGAGCTGCTCTCACGTGGCAATCTTTGCTCCACAAGTTACAGCAGTGCCAGTAACTGAATATCAACAATCTAGAAAGGATGATTGCACATAAAGGAATTACTTAGGTAGTGGTCTGAGGACCAGGATAAGAGCTTGCAATTCCATTGGTGATTGAAGTTTTCCTGGAAATGTTTTGGGAACACCTTTCCCCTTTGTTTCCAGAAAAGTATAAGAAATACGGTGGGAACATCTATATCTTTTTCCTTTCTTTTCCTTTTCAACTTATACTGATTGAGAATGTAATGTCATGCCTTCTTCTAGGAACTAGGGATACTGTGGTCAATTAGTTTCTACTTTCATGAAGTTTATATTATAGTAAAGTAGGAAAGAAATAAAATTACTAAACATAAAATATAAATTTGGCTTGGTGTGGTAGCTCACACCCGTAATCCCAGCACTTTGGGAGGCCGAGGCAGGCAGATCATCTGAGGTCAGCAGTTTGAGCCCAGCCTGGCCAACATGATGAAATCCCCTCTCTACTAAAAATACAGAATTAATCAGGCATGGTAGCACATGCCTGTAATGCCAGCTACTTGGGTGGCTGAAGCAGGAGAATTGCCTGAACCCAGGGGGCAGAGGTTGCAGTAAGCGGAGATCACACCAGTGTACTCCACCCTGGGTGACAAAGCAAAACTCTGTCTCAAAAAATATATATTTTATATAATTTATATAAATTTATATAATATAAATATAATATGCTTCACTTTTGAGATATTGCCCTCTGTGTTCCCCATGACTTCTAATTATCTTCATGTTATTTCATAATGTGTGTGTGTGTATACTCCCTGATGCATTTGTAAAATCCTCCAGAGAATAGACCAGAAATTCAGGACACTTCTTGTGGGAAACTTCTTTCAATGGGAACTTGCACATAATGCAAGGCGAGAAACAGGTCATCTGCAAATACCAAGAGTGTGCATTGTCAACCATAAAATAATTCTTTTTCATCTTTTGTGCTTGTTCTAGTGTATGTATGTTCTGGGTTTTTTCATTGAACTGAGTGGTAGAGCATCCTTAGAGCTCTAAAAGGTAGATAAGTTATGGAGTCAATCTTCAATGGACTTTACATAGAGCAAAGAAGATTGATAATTAACAATTTTTTATGGCCTTCATAAGGTCCTGAGGTGGACAGAGTAAGGAGTACTGTCCTTCAAATGTCAGAGAGTAGAGCAACAGGAAAGGCTTCCTAGTGGAAGTTATGTTTTAACTGAGACCGAAAACCTAATTGTAAAACAAAACAAAAACATTTTTTAAGTCAAGTTCTAAATTTCCCCTGATCACATAAGTAATATACCCATGTTGAAAATATTTCAGACAATAGGAAAAAGTATTTTTTAAAGAAAATGGTTTCAAATAATCACTTAGAGAAACCACTGTTAACATTCATCAGATACTTTTTTGAGCATGTATTATGTCCTAGGGTTATGCCAACCAGCTACAGCTTCTCAGAAGGGAGCATTTTAATTGGCAGATAGTGTGAATAGCGCTCAGAACTTAACTCATTTCAGCTGGTTTTGGATTTGGCTTACAGACCAAGTGGGCTCCAACCGTAGTGATGCAGTACTCTCTTGGACAAAAACCCTAGCACCTGCTATAGCCCCCGCCTAAAGTAGATATGAGAGTCAAATTCCTTGGGCTCCAGTCCTGACTTGTACCTATTTTCTACCTGTGTCATCTTGACCAAAATATTGGATTTCTACATCTGAGGGTGCTTTTCTGTTAAATTGGATTTATGGTACTTACCTCATGTAATATTTTAAGAAATGAATAAGATAATACATGTAAAATGCTAATCACAGTACGTGGCACATAGTAGAGTTCAATAAATGCTATCTATTATTTATTGGTGATTACTATTATTAGTAGTACTATTACAGTTAGTTTTATTACCAGAGAAACTTGCTGAAAGTATGTTTTGTCCAGTACAACTCTATTATTATAACTGACAAAACAATTCAAAACACATTTCTTACTGAGAGTGGGTCAGAGATATTATCTTTACAACACACATTAAGAATCTGGGTTTTATAAATGAAAATTATATATGACTTAGCTCAGTAGATAAATGACATTATGTGGACTAAATTTCCGTTTCTAGGTAGAAATAATGTCTAAATGTGCCTTAAATGCCCTTCATGTCATGCATTTTGTTTCAACAATTTATGATTAACTTGGTTTGTTTTATTAAAAGAAACTTGTAAATCCAGCACTCTAATGTTTTCCAGATAGTTCTACTTTTCTTTATTCAGTCAGTAATGGAAAATGATTAGAAATAGAATTTTACCTAAAGAGGGTATCTTAAGGAAGAAAGAGATTCTAATTGTCAGACCTGTGATTTAGCATAATAGCAAACAAAGATAACTATCCTAATGGGTGCCACATAGTAGGTGACTGAAAAACATTTATTGAATTAAAGTATATTTTATAAGAAAAAGCATATGTCAGTCCAGGTGTTAAATGGAAGTGTAAATGATTTTAAGAGAATGCACAAATTGCATGCTCATGGACAAGATATTTTTGTGAGTAAATCACCAAATGGAAAATAAAGCAATAATATCTTCATTATATGGTGAGCGTGTATAGTCTTTGGTAGAGTTCCTGAAATATAATAGATATTTGATGTAATAGATATTTGATATCTGTTAACAACAGAAATAACCACAACAATAATAACACATAAAAGTCCTGTGTATAATGCCCCTAAGTTCATTAATATATAATACATATCATTTATATGTATTGATATATAAATAATAACATTTGAAATTCCTTTGCTAATATTTGACACACAGTAGGAATTTGGTGCAATTTGTTCTATTTAAATACCTTCATAAAAAGAATGCTTTAGTTATTTTAGTTAAATGAAAATACAGTTCAAAAGTCTAAAACTAACAATCCTTTCGAAAATGACAATAACTGCAAAAGCTATCTCAGGATTTGTTATTGAAATGGTCAAATACTTTGGGCCTAATGCAAATAAATAGCAGGAATACCACTCTACTTCAAAGGGTAGACAAAGGGAATTAACTTGGAAAACTCTTAGGTGACCCATAATTTGAATTTTATTAATTGGAAGCATTTTAAAGCTCAAAAGGCTGTTATTGCTAGTTGCAGTGGTAGCTACATATGGAAAATGGCTTCAGAGATTCACAATACAAAAATAGTCCATTGCTAAATTCAAAATTCTGTTAATGTCACAAACAGTGGGACGTGAAACACAAATGAATTGTGATGACAGTTGAGTACCAAGCTGCCTATTTTTTCCCCACTGGAGCTGCCCATATTTGGCTTTATATTTTTCTCAGTCCGGATTTAACCCATAAATATTTGTATTTTCTGCAGCTAGACCCACCGTGGGCATTTTATTCCTAAGTGTTTCTCAATTCCCAGGAATTCCACTTTACTTCTTTTCTTCTTACAGATACTCATTTTTAAATATTTCTTTTCCTTTTGCTTTAGAGTCAGAGTTTTGATCTTTTTTCACCTACAGTCTGATGAGGCTCAATATTTCTCTTTATTCTTCCATTTCTCCCCAATGTTTAAAGTGTCATCTGCAGACTAGGGCCTATTTCTTCTCCGTGTTGCTTTGACTTGGGGAACTTGTTGTCATCCTGATCATCTGCATTTATTTTCTACCATAGTTTTTTAAAAGCTGGTTTTTTAAATGTCACTCTTATCCTTTATGATAGAAGGTCTTTATGATCCTGGATTTGGGGAGCAAGACTTATTTTATGAACCTACTAAAGCTCTCTTATAAATGCAGCAGTTCCATATAACCATAAGCTAGCTTGACCTTTGGGAAATGTCATTAAAAAATCTCTAAAGAGTATTGCTAAAATGACCAAATTATTTAGGCTTAATGGATTTTGTAGCATGGATACCAGACCTACTCACAGAGCAACAGTCCTAGCTGAATATATTTTATCTGGGTTTTACTGCATGTGGTGATTTGGCTGCCATTTATTGAGTGACCTCTCTGTGCCAAGCATTTTACATTTAATACTTAAAACAATTTTGTGAGATAGGTACCATTATCTTCATTTAATAGGTAAGAAAATCTTGACCTAGAAAGGTTAAATGACCTGATAAAAGGTGGAAATGGGACACAAACCCAAGTTTCTAAGACTCTAATGTTTATCCTTTCTCCATTTCCACATGCTTGTGCCTGGTTATGTATTTACATTATTGGTAGTGGGAAAGAAGTTTATAGTATAATTCAGTTGGGGACATAGCCAATTTCTTTAAAACAAAGTGATGGTGAGATTTTACTGTGTTGTCATGTTATAGAAATAGGAATCCAAGGCTATGGATTCACTAGATCTCCAGTAACAAAAGGTACATAAGTATAGGCAACTTCCTTTGATGTTCCCTTTGGTTTTGGAGGACATGTTTTTGCCAATTTTGAAAAAACTACTACTTAAAATGTGTGACTTATATACTGGACACTTCCAACTTCTCATCAAGTGCCTCCTGTGACTTGTTCTACATTTTCCTCCAAAACTAAAATCTAATTATTCTTAGCAAATATATTCTGTAGACCTTTTTCCCAACAAGTTTTCTGAAGAATTGTTTTTATTGTAATTATTTAGTATTTTATTAAAGTGGGCAATTAAAACATTTTAAATCCATCATCAATCTATATGTTTATCTTTGAGGCATTAACACTACTTTACTTTTATATAGCAATTTGCAGTTTACAGCTTGGAACATCTATACCCCAAAAATAGCACATTGCTTTTTCATCAGAATAGGGATATCTAATTTAACAATAGTTACCACATACAGTGAAGCAGTGGTAAAACCAATAATTTTCATTTTCCAGGGGAGTGGCCAACCCTGGCTTTCCTCTTTGCCTTTATGCAGTTGGACCTTGGAGTTCTCCATACTGTACCCCAGACTCCAATGATTTGCTTTGAACAAAGACTGGGAGTTAGTGACTTAGACTAATTTAGTTTGTAACGTTGCCACAACAGGTTTACTTTGCGTCAGAACCTCTAAAAGGAGCTCCTGAAAATTTCCTGGAATTTAGAGTGAAATTTTAGCTTAAACAAAAGAAAGAATGAATGAAAAGAAGCTACAACAAAAACCTCAGAACCATCTTTTTTCAAACATTCCCTTGAAAAGAAAACTATACAAATTTTATGTTAAGATTCTGGGTCTTTGGATTACTCATCATGAGTGCTTTTCCTGGGCAGCACCTCCCATGTTCACCCTTTTTCTGGTCACACTGAATGTTCAATTTCCTTTTCTTACTCTGGCAGTTACCAGTGTTGATATGTCCTCATTATTAATTACTTTCAATTGAAAGTGGAGTAGGTGTTCTTTCTCACTTTTTGAAAATTCAGAAAGTTTTATTGTATATGTATCAAAGGTCACTATATAACTCTGCTCCAAATCTTGTTTTTTAAACAAATGAATACTGCTGTATTTTAAAAATATGAATGTCTTATTTTATTTTACTTTATTTTTCTGAGATGGAATCTTACTCTGTCACTCAGGCCGAAGTGCAGTGACGCAGTCTTCACTCACTGCAATCTCTGCGTCCTGGGTACAAGCAATTCTCCTGCCTCAGCCTCCCGAGTAGCTGGGATTAC
The DNA here is from genome assembly GCF_001604975.1 of Cebus imitator. Classification (NCBI taxonomy): domain Eukaryota; kingdom Metazoa; phylum Chordata; class Mammalia; order Primates; family Cebidae; genus Cebus; species Cebus imitator. The sequence goes on along the minus strand of NW_016107472.1, from coordinate 578,956 downwards.
AGATACATATAACCACGCCTGGCTAATTTTTTGCATTTTTAGTAGAATCACCATATTTGCCAGGCTGGTCTCGAACTCCTGACCTCAGGTGGTCCACTCACATCAGCCTCAAAGTGCTGGGAGTATAGGCATAAGCCACTGCGCCTGGCCAAAAATATGAGTATCTTTGGCCATTTCTACCCTTTCTTTTAATCTCAAGGATTTTCAACTTTTATTCTTTTCTTTAAAATATTGAATCCTGGAAATATAAGTGAAAATGAACAGTTCTAAAAGATTAGTATTTTAAAAGTTATTGTTCACTATTCTCAGGTTTATTCAAAATTGACTTTCTGACCTAAGTATATTGTTTTCACAAATGTAAGCATTACATAGGTAGTAAATAATATTCACAAATAGATATTATCAAAAATACAGAGAAAAATGTTACATACATATGTCCCATTCCCTCCCCACTCCTTCCTGAGTTGTTGACATGAGAAAATATCTTTTCAACCGTAGGGTATCATTTGCTTGGTGAATTTTAACATTTGCATGAGATGGTGTTCATGTTTGTGAATAATATTGAAGACTTCTGACCTGTTTTTCTTTTTAGCTGCACGTGGCTCAATCTAATAAACTTTCAATATAGATTCCAATATGGTTATAATCCCAATCATACCACATTTGAAAGCTATGTTCCTGACTGTATTTCTCTGCTAGCATGACGCCACAAAGAAAATGAAACCAACCCAAACAAAACCCTCCTTATAACAGAAAGTAAAATGAAGCTTGTAACAACTGTTTTGAAAAATGGTTCAAACAGATTTCAAGCTGTAGAGTGGATAGTGAATGCAAGAAATCAATAAAGGAAAAAAGATCTCTGATACAGATGAAACCCAAAAACACTGTTAAGACCAATTTGCTCTCCATGCACCTGTTACCACATTCCACTAAAAGGTGTTGGGAAAAAGCCAAATTCTACTAGAACTAAGCGTCCAGACAAGTGAGTCTATAAATAATTAAAAAAATAAACTCCAGTATAAAAAGGGGAATGGGGGAAAAATGATTAAGCACTTAGCATGTTGAGTATATATTCAAATCAGAAAACTCAGTGAGGGTAAGAACTTGTTCTTCAAAAGGAGATACTTTCTATTCTTCACCAGTAAAGACAGAAGACAGAATTGATAATCTGATAATAGAGTCCTTTAGTTGGGGGTGGTGGGAAGAACACTGTCTTCCAAAGGCTTCAGTAGGTATTCAATTGCCCAGGGCGTTTGATCAACGCGTCCTTGTTTCTAGAATTGAGTAAATCAAATCAGGATGAACCGCACATGGTTTAATAGTTAACTTTTAGAACAAGGGGCAGGGAGATGCTTTTATGCCATAGGCCCAATGTTCATTCCAATCTTATTACTAAAGTCTGTTCTGAGAGCATTTACAGCCTTCTGGAGAGTCTGAGTTTGGCTGAATCCTGAAGATGGAAATATAGTTTAATGACCTCTTTGTCCGGGAGTCTCCCTTTATACAGGTGAATTTTTGGTATTAATCACTCTCTAGAATCCAAAGTATTGTATTAATATCATCATTATTACTATTGTTATTATTATTAGCCCTTTCTTATGTTGGTAGTTATCTCTCCATTTTCCTATTCTAGGAATAAGTCAAAGCTTTGTGAGTATGCAGTTGCTTTCTCTGAGTTTCTTTGAAACAGTTTATGTCTTCTTTCAAGTTGGAAATGTGAGATATTCTGAATTATAGTTGGATCTGCAAGTCCAGTCCTGCTTTTTAGAGATCAGGAACAGAAAAGATTCTATAAACAATCCTTTATTTGACTAAGAGACAGAACAAAGGAAGGGAAAGAATTGTTATCATTGGGCGATTCAGTCTTCGGTGCTCTGTGTGGATTGACTAGTGGCCTTTTTATCCTGGCCTCTGCTTTCTCAGATTCCTAATCAGTCACTTCCCTTATGTGTAAGAGAAACTCCCTCTTAGCATCTTCTCTGTCTCTTCCAAAGGACAGTAACCATGGACGAGGATTTAGCATATCTAACGAATAGGCATTGGGTTATGAATAAGTATTAAGGGAAAATAATAACAAAATTGAGGGCAAATTAATAGTAAGCATTGTTTGTGGAATTGTTGGAAGGGTCTGGAATGGAGTTGATGATGGTGTTGTAGCTAAACTAAGCAGCAACAGTAACAACAAACAACAAAATCATACTTCCCACTCTCTTCTCCCTGTCCATTCAGAAACAACCATCACTATCACAACAGCCCAGCAGACAAAAAAAAGTACTTCTGTATTTTTGTTATATTACTGCATATCTTCATTATAGTTCCTCTGCCACATATTAACAGTTATTTATCCCTGATGACTTTCAAAGATCACCTTTGTGCATGTCTGCATAGCTATTCTAATAGTGTTACTATTGTCTCTTCTTCATTGTCTCCTTTTCAGTTCTTTTTTTCATGTATGCAGAGACTCTTTTTCTAGGCTCTTTGTGCACATTCACCATTTCACTAGGACAGATGGGTGTTTTTCTATAAATGCCTTTTAAAGTGAGAATACAGTAAGAATAGATTTTGAACAATATTTTACCAGTATTATTGAAAAATTAGCTACTGTATATTCTGTATACACACACAGCAGCTGCATAAAATGCAAATTCTATTCATGTCTGATCTCTTCTGCATTTATATGGTGACTACTGCCATAGCACCTAAGCACTTTATGTTATTTCCCCTTATTATTATTTACCACCTGATCATTCCAGAGTGCTTTTTACAATCAGAGAATTTCATTAACAACCCATTCCCTCGCTCTTTGTTTTTCAGCACCTTGCATGTAAAAGTTTCAAGCATCTTGGTAGCTATATCAGATAAATTATAGTAAAAAGATAGAGTGCTTCTGACAGGAAGGCAGGGGAGAAAACACCCTAAAGCATCTCCTAAAATTTGCTTTATGTTTCATGGTATCCAAATAATGTTATAGAAGTCTGTAATTTAAGTGAAAACCGAACCACTAGATAAGCGATTTTATTTATCATGGTTTCCACCATTGCAATAATCAAAAGTGTAAGGTGAGGAAGAGGAATGCTGTCTGCACTTCATAGATAGAGAGGACGGGGCAATTGCACTTTCTTCTCACTGGAAAGCTTGTGATTCTTATTGACTCTTGAGCTGCCTTTAGCCCAGAGGTATAGAAGTCAATCTGTTTTAAAATCCAGAAAGCTACTGTTATATTTTTTTAAGCTAAGAGGATAGAAACATGTTTATTAAAAGGTTCATTGTGATTATAGATGAAAGTGCGTGGTTGGTACCTTAACAGTTTGATTGAATAAAAATCAAGTTCACACTGGGGTTTCCTTCTCAGCTCTACTCCTTGCTTTCTCTTTGACTCCAAGCTAATTGCATAACCTCTGGTTGACTTGTGCCTCGTCTACACCTTCAAAGTGAAATTCAGAAATGAGGTTATTATCTAACTAATGTAGGCTGTAACATTATTTCTCTAAATATCTCTGTGAGAGAATTTGAAATTTCTTATTTAAGTAGACAGTAATAAAAACTAACAATTTTATGGACAATCTCTTTTATTCTTTGACAACAACCCCATGGAAGTGGATACATCAGAGTCAGCTGGAGGCATCAGAATCATTTGCAATGCTTGTTAAGACACAGATTACTGCCCCTTCACCAAGTTTCTGATTTGGAGTCTAGGGTAGGGACTGATAATTTCATTTCTAATATGTTTCCAGGTGATGCTGATGGGGGCCACACTTTTTGGATCACTACCCTAAAGGAGATATGGCTTAAGTACATACAGAAAAGGAAATCACAGCTCAAGTCATGGCAGTAAATTTGTGTCTGTACTCTGCCAATTTACTGCCATGACTTGTGGCCTCAAGTTTGGGCACAATTAGACACAAATTTGGCCTTCTGACTCCAAATTTTACTGTCTTCCCACTATAGACATTTTCTTTTCACTTCTACTAGAGACATTTTCACTTCACTTTTTTGTTTTGGATGACTGTCAGTTGTCTTGAGGTCCTAAGTAAAAAAGCATTGTGAAGAATGGTAACTGGATCTTTTCCCCTTAAATCTAGTAGCTACTCTATTGGATTTGTGAAAGGAGAGGAGGAAGCCACTCCAAATTTTAGTGATTAGCTTTGGTATGAACAGCTTTTAAGGCCAGCCTTATACTTCCCTTTTGAGAATGAGAATAGTAAATGTAAGTCTTCTTTGTATTCATTCATGAGAGCCTGTACATAGACAATGAACAGGTTTCTCTTTGATGGACGTAGGACCATATTCTGCTGTGGCAATGCTTTGTAAAAAAATTTTCACATGTATATTACTTCTCCAAATAGTCATAGTAAAAGAAAGTGTCAAAGTGAACATGATAGGCAAGGGAAAAACCACTGCAGAGAGACTGAGAACACTTGGGTTTTGTGCTGCCTCATACATTGGCACAGATCTAATGAAGTTCATGGGAGACACAAAACAATTCTTTACCCAAGATATGTGTTACAGTCACCCAGGAAAGCTTTGAAACAAACACCCACATCAGGGCTCAAGTACAAGAAATTCTGATTTAATTGTTCTGGGGTAGGGTCTGAGTATCAGTAGTTTTTAAAAGCTTGCCAGGTGATTCTAAGATGCAATCAGGGTTAAAAACCCCTGGCATAGTGTTTAAGGGCCTGGGTTTTGAAATCAGCCAGATCTGAGTTCATATCTTGGCTCTTTCACTTAGTTACTATGCAACCTTGGACAAGTTATTTAATCTCTGTCAGCTTTAGTTTTCTCATATGTAAAATGAAAATAATAGCTTATCTTGTAAGAGACTTATGAAAATTAAATTAAATAATGCATTTAAATGTTTGACATAGTACCTGGCTTGTGGTATGGATCTACTTCACATTAGCTGCTGTTGCTATTGTAAAGCACCTCGGTTTCCTTAGGTCTCCTTATCTGTAAAGCAAGGGAGGGGGCACTTTAATTTATTAAATGGAAGACAAATAACTTGGGATTTTATATAGATACTTGTCTGTCACCATATCCACAGTATCCTACCTGGTTTCATTTTTGCTGTTCTTACTTCCTACACATATTTATTATTGTTAGGTACAATCTTTGATAGGCTCAGCCTTTATTATGATATTTTACCAACAAATATTTCTCTGTCCTCCTCCTTCCCACCAAGATTAAAAACTTGAAACATACAACAGATCCACTTCTTACATGGGGTAAGGTAGGTATGATGGGTGATTTACCTAGGGTTTAAGAAATAAAAGGCAGGCCAGGCATGGTGGCTCACGCCTATAATCCCAGCACTTTTGGTGGCCAAGGTGGGTGGATCACCTGAGGTCAGGAATTCGAGCCCAGCCTGACCAATGTGGTGAAACCCCATCTCTACTAAAAATACAAAATTTAACCAATCATAGTGGCAGGGACATATAGTCCCAGCTACTCCGGAGGCTGAGGCAGGAGAATCGCTTGAACCTGCGAGGTGGAGTTTGCAGTGAGCCGAGATCATGCCGCTACACTCCAGCCTGGGCGACAGAGCAAGACTGGTCTCAAAAAACAAAACAAAACAAAAAAAAAGAAAGAAAGAAAGAAAAGAAATGAAAGGCAGAGCTTTGTAAACATGTCTAAAAACTAACATGCCTCTTTATTTGATTGCTATTTTTTCTGCCATCACCCATACTAAGAGTTCAAGTGTTGGTAGCTTTTGTCCTAGAAAAGGAAAATTGTTCATACTCTACTTCTTGAAGATTATTGCAATTTGTTAAATCCCTTCATTTCCCCTGATTTCCTTCTGTATGGAGCCTTGCTCTATCGTCCAGGCTGGAGTGTAGTGGCATCATCTCAGCTTACTGCAACCCCTCCCTCCCGGGAAGCAATTGTCTGCCTCAGCCTCCTGAGTAGCTGGGATTCCAGGTGCCTGCCACCATGCCCAGCTAACTTTTTTGGTATTTTTAGAAGAGACGTGGTTTCACCATCTTGGCCAGGCTGGTCTTGAACTCCTGACCTCTTGATCCACCCACCTAAGCCTCCCAAAGTGTTGGGATTATAGGCGTTAGCCACTGCTCCTGGCCTCTTCAGTATGTCTTAAAGAAGCCTTGGTACACAATGAGTAAGTAACAAATTTTTAAAGCAATCATGATTTCATAAGCCCATTTGCTTATCTCCACCAGTTTTTAATAAATTATACTTTTCATATCTTTTTATATCTCTGATTATAAAATTAGATTTTTTAAAAGTCTCCTTGTATCTCTTTTAAAGTGGACATTATGTTTTTGGGTGGACAGAAAGAAATTATTTGACTGTCCAATAAAAGTACAGATGGTTCCATTTTCCTTGACTCATCTCACAGCACACATTAGTCAGGTCACATGCCTATTTGAGAATTTTTGTAGTACTAGGTCACTTGCCCAGCTTTGGGGCACATAAAAGAATATTTTCCTGGCTTTTAAGTTTGTGGATCTTACACTGTGCCTGGCATGGAGATAGGAAGGACATTTTTTTTCCATTAAGCTTTTTCACTGTGTTTTGACAGGAAAAGTTGAAACAGAGTCCCTACTGAGATTTTAACATGTTCCATGGTGGTAACCATAGGAAATAGGGAAACAGGAAATTTTTGGACAGAAGGAAGCCAAGGAGTCCATCTCAGCCTGTCCTCACCTTTAAGATACCAGTTGGACTCTATAATATTATTTTTATCTACATGTTTATCTAAAGTTTTATATTTCTATAGTTTTCTTTCTGATAGTAGGGAAACATTGCTGCTAATTATCCTGAAAAAGATTGCTCTCTAAACAGTACTCAGTTCCTTCTTCTGGACAAATCAATAGAAACATGCATTCAGATGTTAATAAAGCAGAATTATGGGAGTTTTCATTTGGAAAAAATGCATTTAATGTTTAAAGAGATTCTCAGAAGATATCATGATAAAATCCATGTAAACTCCAGTGATAGAGAAAAGTACCTGTTTCACACAAAAATATATAAACACAGAATGATGACATCTTTGTTCATTAAATTCAAGGTGCTTCAAGTCACCCATGTGCACACACATGCATGTATATCTTCTATTTACTCCCCTTTTCCTCTACCACTTACTGTCCAACCTTTGGGAACCAAAATACTGCAATATAAATCAACTCTCATTTCTGAAAGATCTATAGTGCCACTTAAGTCAAAATCCTTAACCAACATATATTGATATGTTTCCCTAAAAACTTAATTATGGACATTTTGATACAAGTGTGTGTTTGTGTGCATGTTTCCTACCCACAGGAAACAGTTTTCAAACCGTCTGGTCAGATGGAGCTCTATTGAGAATTTACCATTCATTAACATCATACCTATGCTAATGGTTTCTGTTGTCTTTCATCATATAACAGTTATTATGAATGAGATCCTAGACACACCATTTTCCATTATTATATTTAAATAGTGAAATACAGTGACCAAATTGTAGTCACGGCTATTAGCAACTTTTTTTATATACATTTGACATGGCAACAGTTATATTTTATTTCTCTTGTCTATATTAATACCAAACTTTAAGTTGTTTTTAAAAACAATCCAACAAACAAAATAACTGCTCTTACCAGATCAGAAACAGTATCTCACAGGACTGGAATTAACATCATTATCATTGCCATTTTAAATATAATCACCCCAGATTACATGCTCTTTTAATAACATGTTTGTAAAATTAGGCTTTTCCATAGTCCAGCTTTGAAAGATAAATACCATGTGTACATAAGCATAGGTAAAATATCTCATAGATACAGAGCCCATAAAATCGGCATATTCTTATAAAGTCAGGGAAAGGTTTGCTCAAGGAGCAAGCTGAAAAGCAGAGTGGTGGAATGTCAGAATGCCTAGGCTCTCTAGTTCAGCCTCTACCACTGAATGAATTTACCCTAGTTAAAGGATTTAACTTCACTGTGTATCAGTTCCTACAGCTGACTCAGTGTCAACTTAACCCCCCACATTTTAATAACAACCAAAATAATTGATATATAAAATTGTTTTGAAGTGGTCAATATTATATACAGATACAGCCTTCATAATGCTCAGGTTTAAAATGGGAATTGGGACCAAATTCTTAGAAAAAGTTCTCTTGTTCCAAATGTTGGAGACTGACTAAGCCATGTCACAGCCTCAAAGATTTGCACAGGTGACCAAAAAGGCAGAGCCAGAGAGAAGGAGCTGCCTTAAGCAGGGCCCAGTGATGGTGGACTATGGTTTTCAAACTAATAGAAGAAATGAGAGACACTGGAATCTGTGAGGAAGCATGTAACATGATCACATTTGTTATGTCTCTTGAATTATCTAAGGTTTGACACAAAGGGTGGATTTAAAGGGCCTGACAATGGAAACTCTGGTGAGATAGAAAGGTAAGACTGTATTTCTTAAATTGAATTGCACCTCCAGAACTGGCTTAAAATGCAGATTCTAGGGCCATATCCCTGCGGGTTCTGATTCCATGGTAAACTACCATGGAATCTAGGATGAGCCTGTGATTCTTCATTATAATAACACCTCTTAAAACCACCCAGCTATGGCCCTTTCTCTGCTCAGCATTAGTTCTTTCCTCTTCAATAAGTTGGCACCATGGCAGGGCATGATGGCTCACACCTGTAATCCCAGCACTTTGGGATTACCAAAGGGGGATTACCAAGGTGGGAGGATCACCTGAGCCTAGGATCTCTGATGTTCTTCAGATTCAACTGTGAATTTTTTTGTCATAACTAGTCAATGCTCTAGCATTCAGCTTATATAGTTTCTGGTTATGCACAGTACTGAAAAGACTATTTAATGTGCTATAAAGCCCTACAGACAGAACATTTTATTTTTTCAATGGAAATTCCATATCTTTGAAATGTTCTCTGTTTGTTCCTACTACATTTGCATATTTTAGCTTTTAGGAAATAATACAAATATATCTGCTTGGGCTGAATTTTTACTTAATTTACACTATAAAATTTATCAGAATAGGGAGTCTTTTACAAATTTTGATATTCTTTTGTCCTCCTTTTTATTCATGTGCCCAGATGTCTTCACAAACTAAAATGAATTTTTAATAAATGAACAGTCTATTTAATGTACTTACCACATGTTGTTATATGAGAAGTGTGACATTTGATCTAACCTCTCTAAAACCCTTGAATCTATAAGGATAAGCAAAAAGTATCCCCATTACCAAGGAATTTTTGTCATAAGAAAGAAAATCTATCTTACTTCACATATTCAATTCCCTTGTCATTTTACATTATAAATAAATAACAAACCAATTTGGCACATGCCCACCGATTAAAAATAAAAGTTGTCAGAGAGGAGAAAGACAAAAATATGAATTATTAATTATAATATTAAGCAGCACAAAAAGCCTAACATGAAATGATATCACTTAAAAAGATTTTATCAAAATAAAAATTGGGCAATGATATAGTCTTTATTGTACAAATCAATTGTCATTTTGTCATAAATATATTTATCATATCTAGTGTATTTATATCAAATTTGATGAAAAGGTATTCTAATTATGGCAAATAAAGAAGTTATTTATAAAATAGTAACATAAAAGAAAAGCTCAATTTTGAAGTCTCACATTAAATTATCATATTGACCTAGTGGCTATATTCACTGTAAGATCATACTCTTGCATATTGTTATTTTTCAAATGCCCATTATGAGAAAAAAGCAAGAATACTTAATTAGCAGAAAGGGTGATGTTTTTCTTTTCATGATGATTTTAGAAGTTTATACAGTTTATATTAAAATGGGAATGAATGTGGAATATTTTTCCTACATAGAGATTTGAAACAATATGCATTTAATACTGGTTTACAAATAACTAAATATAGGTTTCCAGCAGAGTAGTGATTTCACCTCAAGAAGGGAAGATTATCAGGGCTATAATGAAAATATTTCTACCTATGTCTTCCTGAAACAGAGTTGCCCAACATTTGTGACTGACTTTTCTATTTCTAGGAGGCTAGCCTTTTGGTAATTTAAATGTTTTATTTCTGATAAAGTTTCATTCATTTCATGAAAAGTATTGCATTCCATTTGGAAATAAAGAAAATTTCTGAAAAAAATTCACATATTTTGAATAACGTCTTAGAAGTTATCTATGTAGATTCTGGGGAAAATTATTCACTCGCTATTCCCATGAATAGCAATTTGGTTCTGTTTAGTCATATTTTCATTTTAACACTATAGAAAGCTTCCTTGACTTGTGTTAATCGTGCTTGTACTATTTCAGTTGATTTTGTTCATACTGTCTTGATAGTTTATTCTCTCAGACATGATGTTACATTACCATCTCAGTCTCCTTAGCAGTATTTTTGTTTTTAGTTTTTAACTGAATTTATTGCTCATGAAAGTGGAGAGGAGGGTCCATATCTAGGAAAAAAGCTAAAAGTTAGACATCTGCATTCATCTTTACAGTAAACCAAATATTTTTTAAATAATTGTTACCTACATTAAATTTATTTCAAACAACTAATCTTCAGAATTCTATTTAAATAAAAACACAAACTTTCATGTCACAGACTCCCTGGTTCCTGTATCTCTCAACATGGGTTCTAATTTTAATTAATTCACCTTGTCCATAGATTTCTAACTTTGGCTCTTAAAATATATTCTTTTCTAACTATTCCAATAATCACTAAGCATTTGGCCCAGAGATAGTGTCCCTTCAGTGCAGATTACATGATAAAGAAATCAAACTCGGTAAAGATTTTCATTTTATTTCTCATTCTTTTCTTACCTGTAGCTCCCATTTAATCATGGAACATAACTCCTTTCAGTATTGCTGTCTTATCCAGATTTTCATCTGGAAGTGACTTTCCTGGCTTCTGTAGTCTTCAGAGGCTGTTCATGAAGCTTGGGCTTCCTTTGTAAATCATGTAAGTTTCATGGCCCTCCAATGTTTTTCTTGTTTCTTTGGGGCTCACTGATTCCCACCATGTACATCCATTTCACAGCTGCTGTCATCAGCTGTTCTCCCTCTGTGTGATTTATTTTTAATAACATCCCTTTATGCCCAATTTTGATAACCATTAGTCCCAGTAAATTCTCGTAATGTTTAGTCCTTCTTTGAATTTTAGTTTTTAAACCGCTGAATAAGAACAAGAAAATTGCATAAGCAGTGACAGAAAACCAAATGCAGAACTACCAGAATGAACGCCTGCAATCCTATCTGATGAATGAGGAAGAAATGAAGAGATTTCTCAGAGAACATTCTAGAATAAAATAAAAAGAACCCTCAATAGAACGTCATTCCAGAAGGGAAGAAAATATAGCCAGTAAATTAGGAATAAAATCAAGTCATATTAAAAAATATATAACCAAAAGAAAACAAATGGCTTTTAGATATTTTTAAATTACAGTTAATATTTACTGAGAGCTTTTTATGTGCCAGGCAACATTCTAAGGTACATTAATTCATCATTTCATTGATTCATTGATTTCTTGCTATAAGTTCATGACAATAGAATCTCTGCTAGTTCCTCCATTTTACAGAAGTGAAAACTGAGGTTTAGTTTAACTAAGTTACCCAAGGTCACGCAGCCAGGAATGTGGAGCCAAAATTAAAACTTAGGTGCATCCTTTACCTTTATATTGTGATAACTTTCAAGTGACAGACTTTAAAAATAAATACATAAATAATTCTGATTTGACTACTCTATATAAAGATCATGAAAGGCCTCATTCAATCAATTCTTGACTTATGCTTAAGTGTTATAAATGCTTGAAATGTTACCATCATAGAGTGTAGTTCAGGTTTTGGAAAATGGATCTTGAGTCCTCAAGTTTGCTAGTTTCATTCTCTGTAGTGTTGAAAATCCTTTACAGCTCACTCTATTTCTAACTATAGATAGTGTTGATTAATATTAGAAAAAAAATCTTCTGAAGTCTTTTAATATATTTTGAGTAAAAAATAAATGAGTATGTACCTGTAAATTATATAATTATTATAAGCAAGATGAGTCTTAGATAATTAAAGAGGTTTCCATTGACTTATTTCTTGGTTATCACTGGTTATGTTTCAAACTAATATATTAAATTCTGATAATCTAGAACTTTGAGGGTGATAAATTTCATGTACTGGATAAGTTCAAGGCAATGTGACTTCTTTTGATGTATGATGGTTTCATGATAAATAAGCTATTCCTCAGTATAAAAATACTGTTCTTCTGAAGCCTGAAGGAATAGTAGCCCATATGTAAAATCTAGTTTGGTCTCAATACATCTCCTGTATACAGTGGTCTAAGCCAGCAAGTTGATAAATTCAGAAACTGAGCAGCCTGGAGACATATGAGACTCACACTGCCTTGAGTTACAGGAGGCATATATATTATTTGCTCCAGAAATTTTTCATATTTCTTTTAAACAAGCAGAATCTTTTTTTCAAAGTAAATCTCATTAGAAATAAAATATATGAAATAATGAATAATATTTTATTGAGATAAACTCATTTTTAAATTCAGATTATTTATTAAATATTATAAAGTCATCCAATGAGAATATAATGGCAAATATACAAAGGAATAAAAACTCAGCATTGGATTATTGAATTGGCTCAAAAATCAATGTATTTTTGGATGTGGAATGTAGCAGTTACTCAAATAACATAGTGTCATAATGCTGATGAGGAAAAAAATACTATTTCCAGTGACCTACTGTGTGTGTGGAGTTTGCATAATCTCACCACGTCTGTATAGGTTTTCTCTGGGTACTGGATTTCCTCACACATCCCAAAGATGTGCATGTTAGGTTCATTGGCGTGTCTGAGTGAGAGTGGCCGTGTCTGAGCCCCCTGAGATGGAATGGCATCCTGTCTAGGCTTGGTTGCCACCTTACTCCCTGAGCTGCTGAGATAGGCTCCAACCACTCATGACCCTGAACTGGAATTACTAAGTAAATAAGTATCTTACTTGCTTTTACTAATCTTTCTTAAATGTATGTACAGCTCACATTTATTTCTTGCTTTTATTGATCTTTCTTAAATGTATGCACAGCTCACATATATTTCAGTGTTTGATATCAAAAGTGTTTTGGTCTTTATTTAGAAGCTTGATGATCTTTCTGGGACCAGAAATATGCCATAAGAAATTATGTCTTATTTCTATCAATTAGTCTATGGTAAAATTACTTTCATGATATATTGTTTCACTTAAAATCATAGTGTCCAAGAACCTATGCTATGGATGGCATTAAGTAAAGACTTTCTGTACTGTACTATATGATATCAAGAAAACCATGAAACTGATAAGTACTTGCATACTGTAATGGTTTTTTGTTTTTTTTTTAACAGCTTGTATTCCCATCTGAGAGCCTTAATTGGAGGCCTGTATTAAAACTGCTTATTCTTATTGTACATAATTAACTTGTAATAACACATTAGTCTCCAATGTTTTTTAATTTATATAATACATTTAAATTTGCATGTCATTTTTATCACAATTGCAAATTGATGTATATATATGTATATTTACTGCCAGTTATCTATTTGATAGATACTGCAGGTTGTGTCTATTTGACAATATTTTTGTAATTATCTCTTTGTAAGTCTGGGGACCATGAAGCATAGTTTGAAAATCACAAATTTGGTTCAAAAAATTTTGAGGAAATAACTTTCTTTTCTTTTTTTTCTGCTCTTCTATTAAAGAAAATTTAACTTTTTAGGGATATCTTATCTTGTTGGTTTTGGTATATTTGAATCATTTCTTCTACTGAAGATTAAGTTCCTGAAGGACAAGGACTTTGTTTTTATTTTTGTTTGAATTTGTTTTCTTCAGGAGACTAAAATTCCATGTTGTACATAGACAGTCCAAGGCCATCTAGTTACTATATGTGTACATTAGAAAATTTGAAAGAGGGATCCAAATCTCAGTCTCAGTCCTTTTTTCTACCCTTCGATGCTTCTACTTCTACCTCTACATAATCCTGTTGATAGCAAAAGCAATCCAATGTATATTAAAATATCATGTTTATCCTACCTATATACAATTTTTATAAGGCAACCTAGTGAATTCTCTTGACTTCTAGTTTTTGCACTTCCCAAGATGAAGGAAGGAGAGAGGGCATAGAGGTAGGAAAGAGGTAAAAAAAAGTGTAATTAAATGCTAGTGTAGACAAAAGAACCATTTATAGCACAGAAGGAAGCAAGATAGTCCTGGCATCACTAGTGCCTTCTCTAGAAAACTTTCAAGTCTAAAAAAGCGTAACCAAAACTTAGAATGGACTGTCTGGCCCACAAATGAAAAATGAAATCAAAGAGAGAATATGGTATAAGCTGTGACACCAACCAAATCACATTAGAGCAACCAGAACTAGAAAAACTTGTGTAGAAGCAGAAATACTCTGCAGCTTTTCAGCCTTCTGTCAGGCATTGGGTATCCAGGTAGGCTTAGGCATTAGAGAACTACCTGTTATGAAAGTCAGGCCTTATTGAGACTCCTGCATGATGAGCCAGTGAGGAAATGAGAGCAATTATAGTATGCTGTGAATTCATAGAACCCATAAGTCTTGTTTTCATAAATGGGTAACGTTTCCTACTAACTTATTTGGAAAAATCATTTTTATAATATATGTGTTTACATAAAACCAATAAAATGTCTTGTGTATGTTGGAACATTTTGCTTTTATGTCTGGTACACCATTTACCTCCTCTTCAGTGTTCGTTGGAACATTCATTTTATATTCTCTATTTCATTCCTGTTGGAGCATTTATGTATGATTTGTTTGTTACTTTTTTCTGTTGATCTTGCCCTCCCCATATGCTTATGTCTGACTGGCCTAGTTTCCCACATTCAGTATGTGATCCCTAGCCCTTCTTAAATATTAATTAGTGTAATTGAATTCCCTCCAGTATTTCTAACCTCAGGCACCTGAATCTCAGTGTTTTTATTAGAACTGATTTGTGCATTTAAAGTCCAACTGCCTTCCCATCCTCCACTGCCCAAACAGCTTTTCTTGATTAGGTAAAGGTCGTGGTTACGTGCTTGCCTCGGAGAAAGTCTTCATGGGAAGATAAAGGCGTTGTATATCACAACCTTTCTCAGTTAAAAGCTGAAAAACACAAAGCTGTCTTGAATCTTTGGCAAAGGAAGACATCCAGAGTGACTAGGAAAAGGATGTAGCCTTCCCCAGGAGTACTACCAGAAGTGAAATAGAAAAGCCAAGTAGAGCCCTGTGTGGAGATGAGAGCAAAGCCTCACCTAATCATAGCACATTTTCCTCTGCCAGCACAGTCAGGGATTCTAGGACAACACCTTGTTTAAATCCTCTCAATTGTTACAGTTTGCAGGCCTATCTCTAACCAACATACCATTCGTGATTACACATGAGTGACTTTCCTTGGAAGATAACAGAAAAAAGGAAAGGGAGAAAAGGCTAAAAATAGGGATAGAGAGCTGTATACTAATGAGAGGATTTGTCAATGAGATCATCAGTTGCTACCATCCGTTTGAGGAGAAGAGAAAAATGTTAGATAACTAGAGATTTGGAATTTTGTGATTTTCAGAAAGTATTAAAAGGCAGTTTATGAGGATGAAACAACTTGCTGTCAGTCCTAAGCAAGTCTAGAATGGATTATTAAAGCCATAAAGCACAAAACAATTTATCATGATACCCTGAAAGAAGTGGTGCTTGTGAGACACTAGAATGGCTTCAGTGAAAGGATATCTACAATATGTGATCTGATCTCTCCTGGGTTAAATATATAGATTAGTTACAGATTAGTAACTAATCTGGGTACAGATAGATGGGTAACTGGTTGATTGACCACACTGTTAGGTACCAAATGGCTCAATATCTTAGTATAGGGGATTCCTGCAGCATATGGCTCAATATCGTAGTATGGGGGATTCCTGTGGCATATTGCAAGGATCTTTTCAACCTTATCTTGGTCACAAGTTTTTTACAATGATTGGAATGAAAACATATTCATTATATATGCAGATGACATGAGTCCAACTCATGGACTGGACTTTTAAATGACATTGTAAATGGTCGTTTTCAATGACTGGAATGAATTTGTTTTCATTCCAGTCATTGTAAAAATACATAGATACATAGAAAAGTTGTTCAACAAAGTGATTGAGTTCCAAAGACACTGAAACACTGGAATTATGGGCTACATCTAACCTATGAAATTTTCTAAATGGATAAGTGCAAGATATTGTTGCCTTTATATTTTAAAAAGACTAGTCATAAATGGCATAGGGGAGATATGATTTACCAACCCTGTACAAGAAATTTAAACAAACAGGAACATATTCAGGTATAAGTGACCAAAATGTTAGGGAAATGAAACGTGTAATATGAGCGATGGTTATGGGAACTGGGATTACCTGGAAATTCAGGAGGAAGGAATGTAATAGCTATCTTCAAGTATATGAATGACAGTTGTCTAAAAGATAAATTATGTTGCTTTCTGTTACTCCAACAAGTTAGACCATAAGCCAGTGATGAAACCTGCAAGAATATTCAGGTCAATATAAAACACTAACATTTTAGCAGCCTTCTGTGCTCAAAGTTAAAAAATAGGAGCGTAAAAAATAATATGGAGGATAGACTTAGATTAAATCTCAGTCATGCCACTTATTGAATCTTTATCTCTTGGGACCTTTCTTGAGTGTTCTATAATCTGTTTTATACCCATAAATTGGCTTTAAGCAATTCCTACCTTGCAGGTCGTGAGAATTATGGTGCTTGTATCAGTCTGTAGGCCCACCATAACAAAAATACCACAAGGTGGGTGGTCTGAAAAACAGAAATTTATTTCTCAAAACTCTGGAGGCTAGAGTCCAATATTAAGGTGTCAACAGGTTTGGTTTTTCCCAAGGCCTCTCTCATTGGTTGCAGATAGCCTTCTGCCAGCTGTGTCCTTGCATAGTCTTTGCTTTGTGAGTTCAAGAACACCTCCAATGTATCTTCCTCTCCTTATAAGGACACCAGTCCTAGTGGATTAGAGTGCCAACTTTATGACCTCTTTAAAACTTAATTACTTCTTCAAAGGCCCTGTCTCCAAATATAGTTATGTAGGAGCTTAGAGCTTTACCCTATGTATTTTAGGGGACACAATCAGCCCATAACATTGCCTAATATCCGCAAATCTTAATTCTCTAAGACCAAGGTGTTTAAGCCTACACAACGACCTTACAGGGATGTTTGGCAGGTTATTCAAGCCATAACCCATTTATGCCTAATGTTCCATTATTGGAATGCTAAGCTTGTGGGAGTTATGTATATCCTGTTGCTCAAGGTCATTGCCAAGGTCAGATTTTTCGTGAAAAACAATTTGCAACCTCCAGCATCAATGGGTTAAACAGGTGATTGTCATATATATTTTAATGGACTCTACTAACACTGATATTCTGTCATTATAAAAATAAAATCCTTGGGTTCAGACATAGTAGCTCACACCTATAATCCCAATACCTTCGGAGGCCAAAGAGAGAGGATTGCTTGAAGACAGGAGTTTGAGAACAGCCTGGGCTACCAAGCAAAACCCTGTCTGTACAAAAAAAAAAAATCAATAGCTGGGTGTGGTGTTGTGCACCTGTGATCCCAGCTACTCAGGAGGCTGAGATGGGAGGATTGTTTTAGCCCAGGAACTCCAGGCTGCAGTGAGCTATGAGTGCATAGCTCACTTCACTCCAGCCTCAGTGACAGAGTGAGACCCTGTCTCTAAAAAAATTAAAAGAAAAGAAAATCCTCCATATAGCATCAACTCTGAAATTCTGCAGTTCTCTGAAAATACTCAATAGCAAGGTAGTTGTTAAAGATATAAAGCAATCTACTTTCAATAAATGTTTTCCTTTAGTATTCAAAATTTAATATTATTGCACAAGTATTTACTTATGTACTAGACTTCTCTTGACTTCTGCAGCCCAAACTCCCGAGACGGCTTCTAGGTGAAACCTCTGTCTCTTGTGGGAAGACACTGCTTTGCCAAACCTTTAAATGCCTCAGAAGATATATGTATAAAAGTAGAGAGAGGATATAATTATCTTAAAAAACAAATTTAAGAAAACATAGCAACATCAAGTACACAAGTAAATGCATGCATAAAATAAAAATAAAACAAGATATGTTAATTTGCTCAAGAGGTTTCAAAGTCTCAATCTATAGCTTTGAAAATTTTTAGTTCAGAACAATCAATGGAAAATGTATTTTATTAATACATCCTTTGCTGTTATTCTCTATTTTAGTATGAATATGTATTACCACTTATTTAGAAACTAATAGTTTAAGCTAAGACTGTGCCAAAATCTAGCCATTGATGTGGATAGTCTTTTAGTTTATCTTTCTTGCAAAAGTATTTTAGTGAAAAATGGGACTGCATTGTCTATTTTGGTGAAAAGTGGGACCGTGTTGTCTCTTGTGTCCATGGGTAGCTGGAGAGACTTATTTTTATTTTTATTTTTTATTTTAAGTTCTGGGGCACATGTGCAGGATATGCAAGTTTGTTACATAGGTAAATAAGTGCCATGGTGGTTTGCTGCACCAATAAAACCATCATTCAGGTATTAAGCCCAGTGTGCATTATGTATTTTTCTTGATGCTCTCTGCCCCCACAATGCCCTCCCTCTGGGACATGAAAGGACACTTCTCAAAAGAAGACATACATGCAGCCAACAAACATAAGAAAAAAAGCTCAACATCAGTGATCATTAGAGAAATGGTGTGACTTTTAAAAGTCAGTATTCTACATGAATGAAATAACATATCCTTTCCCTTATTCTGACAGACTAAGTCATATTAAAAAGATGCACAACTTCTCAAGGAGTATGTGCTTAGTTTTCAGGCTAACTAAAACCAAAAAACCTGGACACTATTCTTGGTTTTATTTTTTGGCAATGGAATAGCCTCCTATTGAGAGGTGCAGTTACTGTAACTAGTTGATGTTTACAACTGAGAGTTTAGTCTATGGTTTGATGGAAAAAGCATGACATCTTGAGCTGCATTATCTGCATTCAAGTTCTAGCTCCTCCTTTTTTTTTTTTACTCGGGGAAATTAACAAATTCTCCAAGCATACTCATGTTATGTAAAACTATATTTGGGCTTCATTTCAGATCTGCACAGTTTGATCCAATGTAGATATTTGTAAAGATTAATTTATGTCTTCTTCCTCTGATCCTTAATTCTTTCACCTTCTAATGGGTATACTATTAACACTTTCTCTACTTACCTACCCCACAGGATTTTTGAGACGATCAAATGTTTTTGAGAATAATTTATAAAGTGTAAAACACCATACAAATGCATTTATCCTTCTTATGAGTGGATGGGGATGCTTAACTAGAAATTGAATTGGGACCACCTAGGAATTTACATTGAAACTGTTTCCTAACAGACATTAGAGGCCTCATGTTGTTGTCTATTTAAATTGCCTGACCTAATCTGTACAATGATGGTATTTAACAACAGGTATTAAATTTTATTGTCTATTTTTCTGTGGTATTTTCCAGGGAGCACAAGAAAAATTTTTTCCTTTCCATTTTTTTTCTGTATTATTGGGCTGCTATCTGTTCTCAAATATACTGAGACAAATTCTTATCCTTTGTAACTATGGGGATCTGGGCCCATGGTGCTTACTATCATTATTTCTGTTGTATTTGTTGTGATTATTATTAATTATGCTTTATAATTATATAGCTTCTTATTTAAGGAAAGATAAATTGCTAGGAAATAAACAAGCTCCTGTTCTTGAGAGATTTTTGGAGTTTTGAACATTTTAAATCTACTTTTGACCTTTTTTCACAAAGATTTCTACATGAATCTTCAAACACAACATTTTTTTTTTTTGGTCTGCCATCAAAAATAAAGTACTGACTTGTGAGATACTGCCCTTGAAGTTATGCATGAGAAAATAGTCTCTCAGAGCATTTCATTCCTCTTTCTGCCTTTTAAAATGTTTCTGACAGTATAGTTACTACATAGTGGGAAGTTTGTTTTGGAGAAAGATTTTAAAGCAGGAGGTGGAGATGCTTAAACAGTGGCCCATGCTTAGGTAAAAAGGTCTCGTTGCCCCTGCTCACTCCTGACTGCCTTTTGAAGAAAAAAAAAAGGTGAACCAAGGTGAGCTCATAATAGTTTGTGGATTAAGGGGTAGGCAGTTAAGTGTAGCCTAAGTACAAAATCTTCAACACGAATTGATAGAGGCTTTTTGGAATAAAAATTCCACCTTCTTTCTTTAGTCTCTTGGCCCTGTTATTTTGAATTCTTGAATATCCTTAATAGTGACTAAGTTGTCTTCAAGTTTCCAGGCTGATGGCCATGGGCTCCTTTTGATCATGGGTCTCCTCATTCCCACAGTTAAGGACCTGAACCCAATAGAGAGATTGGAAGGACAACTAAGAATTTTGATCCCTGAGTAATCTCCATGTAGGTTCTCCTATGAGTTGGTATGAAAGGGAGGATGAAATTTTATAGGAAATAAAGATGGCTATTCCATTATATGGTGACTTTAGGAAATAATCATCCAACTCTTTCTTATCCATGAAACTCTTCATCCAACACTATCTCACTGTCTTCTAAAGCAGTGGTTGCAGCATTAGCATTACCTGGGAATATGTTAGAAATGCACATTCTTAGGCCTCACTTCACCCTACTGAATAAGAAACTTTGAGGTGGAACACAGCAATTTGTGTTTGAACAAGCCCTTCAGGTAATTCTGAATCATACTAAAATTTGAGAACCACTGTTCTAAAGCGATATTGAACTCTACTGAGAAAATATTTTGACAATTAAAAATTCTACCAGAAACTCAAGGGATTTTTGGAATCCAGAACCCTCTATTGTTCTACTTGAAATTTACCTTTACCGTTTTATTCTAAACTGTTTATTTAACATTCCTTAAACACTTTTGACCTTCAATTCATATCAAAACACCCCACCCTGTCTAAAATGATCTTTGTTCCTCTGTCTAGCCAAATCCTCTCTATCCTGCATTTTCCATTCAAATACCTCTTACTTACAAAACCCTTACTAGTCATGCCAGCATTCTCTCAATTTTGGCTTCCTGTAACTCTCAGTGCCTGTACCATTCCAGTCTTACCTGTTATGTAGTCTTATCTGTGCTATATCTTGTGTTACTACAATAAACTATCAACTATTGTAATAAATAATAGGTTACATTTATTCAGTACCCACTATGGTCACTGCAACCCCCTCAGTGCATTACTGTGCCTGACTTTTGCAGATCTTAAATGGCTTATCCTGCCCCACACAGTATGTACTAAAAAGAAGATTCTCCTTCAGCCTCACACTTGGCCACTAGGCTATATTGTCTTGTAATGCTGATCAACTTTTTTCTCATGTTGATGCCTTATTTTCTCGCAGCTCTATTTTATATTCAACTGAAATTAGAGACCATAATTCTCCTGTTATATTTTACATGGTAACATTTAGAATATAGAGAGTAAATGCACATTTGTTGGCTTATTGTATTATAAACTCTAAACACATTTCTGGGATTTTGCTGATTGAGAATGAAAATGTTTAAATTTCTCCTTAGATCCAAAACAGTCTCCATTTGTAAGTTGGGTATATTCATTTTAGTAATCAATTGCATTCAAAATATTCAACTCACAATTATATATTGACTTTCATTATCAATTTTGATTAATGCATTTTGAAAATACTTATTCTGCAACGCATTTAAAGGAGAAAATAGCTGCTTTTGTTTATTCGAGGAATTTACCAATTTTCATAAATCCTGTTTATTATTTTGCAAGAAGAAGGGTGAGTCAATAGCAAATCTGACCCTTGCCTGTATATTTTACATGTACCCAGTAGTGATGAAAAGAAATGAAGATGATATTAGTGGCTAAATGATAATTGTTGAGAAGGCATATTTAATTAAAGAAAAAATTGATTTTTTTAACTCCATGTTCATAACCATACTCTACAAACATTTTGTATTTGTGTATGGTTTAAATTCATCTAACTGAATTCTGACCTAAGGGATAGAAAGCATAGTCTCTTCCATGTCAGGCCACACTGTATAGTTATTTGGGGGATAAATGCTTGGCTAGTTTCTATTCCTTTATAACTGTCTTTATTAAAGTGAAGACCCTTGACCCTGAGTCAGAATCACCTGGTTGGTTCCTGGATTCCACTCCTACAAACTGAATCAGAATCTCTGGGATTGGAGCCCAGCAATTTGCACTTTTAATGGTCACTTGGAAGTGACTGTTAAAATAAAATTATATTTTATAAAATTTATTTAATAAAATGTATTTTATTTCATAGCTCAATTAAATTTGAAAACCATCCCTATTTGGACTCATTCTCTTTTTCTTTGGCAAATCTACTACTCCAGAAAACTGATCTGCGAGTCACCAAACTGATAGTTTTTTAAGCATAGAGTCTCAGTGACAACTTTAAAAGTGACTATTGCATTTACCTTCAATAGATTTAAATTATTGAGTTCTGATACTTTTGTGTGCCAGTCTAGTTAATTATCTAAATTAATATAAAACCTAAATAGCTCTTTGAGATACATATCTGGACCCCATTTTAAAGAAGGGATAATTAAGGCTTGGATTAATTATCCAAGCCTTAGATACTTACTTCTAAGACCACCCAACTAGTAGTTGAATTTAGTTTGACTCTAGAATATGTATTCTTAAACTCTGAAACAGAATTGAAAAAGAATTTAAAATAAAGTCTTCTAAGTTCTGCCTCTCTTTCTAAAAAGACAGCTGAGTAGAGAAGGGGTTAAAATAGATGACAGCTAATTCCAAGTTTGTGTCCAAACTCTGAGATGCTATGATGTTAGTCAACCGTCATCTTAAATTATATGTTTGGTAGCTATAGTGTTACCATGTGATGAGCTCAATCAGTAAACCATCACCTTCAATGTTATCAGAGAGAACAATGGAAACCTCATCAACACTTACCTGTCTGTTTTTACAGCCTTCCTTTACTTCCACTTCTCTTGAGAAACCCAAGTATATATTTTTCTATGCAAAGGCTACTGGAATAAGCTTTTTATTATTTTATTAAGAGATCTCTCACAATAATATAAGGCCTCATTTCCGTCAACAATGGCTTATTTTAATAAATACTTTGCAAATACAGCTAATACACTATGTAGCTGACTCAGTGGTTCTCAACTCTAGCTGCACACTCAAATCACTTATGGAGTTTAAGAATATATAAAATCTTGTGTCTAAATCCTAGAGATTCTGATTCATTGGGTCTCGAGTGGAGGCTGGAGGCTGATTGTTTACAAAGCTTCACAGGTGCCTCTGTGGACACCCAGGGTTGAGAATCGGTGATCCAACTCATACTTTTTAAAGAATTTGTTGATATTATATGCATTAGAAGAGTGATTGAAGGAAGCAAAATCTCTCTGTAAGTCCCACAATTAGTCCTTTGAAAGAAAAGTAGAACCTTTGAGCCTCTGAAAAGCTGTTCCTTGGGCCATCCAAATATTCATATTGAGTCTCATATAATGAAAACTGACAAAATTAGAAGCCATTAAAGCATGGTGCTAAGTGGAATTATGGAAAACCATTTGTAAAATGCTGTGGAGTTTGGAAGGACATGATTTTTTTCACAGACATTTTTGTAGTAGAAAACAAGATAGCATATTTGAATCTATTTGCATTTCCTAATTTAAAGAGTAAAAAAAAAAGGTAATGGTATAACCTTGCATATGTATCTTGATCTGATATTATTTTTGCAATTTAGACAGATTTGGGGACACCAGTCAGCCTCACTCAGGGCAGACTATCAAATCAGAGCTCACTCTTCAAATTCCAGCATTAATCGGAATGATAAAGAGCCACCTTTCGATTAATCCTGCCCTGGACTTTAGACGAAAGAAACTGCAGTTTAATTACTGAGTGAAATTCACTTTGTCTGATCTGCCTGTCTTTGCTATAATGTCATAATATAATCAGCATCACCCCCATCTGAAACACAGAGCTGTGAAGTCCAAGGACCTGTTTGATTGGAAGAAATAAAATGATGCCCAAACAACAACCAGCCACAGTGCAGTAATTACTCAAACCTTGTTTTCATCTGTGTGTCATTCTCCCATTGGCTTGTCATGATAGCAACTGAGAAAAGGATGGAAGAGAGTGTGATTGAAAAGAGAGTGTGATTGAAAACCCAATGGAATCAGACGAGGTGTGGGAGGGAAGAGCCAAGCTGTATAAAATCTTAAGGCTAATTAAACTTGGTTTTTTCTTTAATATGTATCCACTGGCTGCTACTGATTTCTCAAGTCCAAGTTAAACTATTCAACTGATGTATCTCCCTCCAATTAAAATCTCTTCTTCAGTTGAAACTATAGTTACTTTCAAAATAATTTATTTTTCTTTTGTAACTAGAATTTATTTGGCAGATTTTTTTTTTCCTTAGGTCCTCCTATGGTTTTGTAAGCTAAAGGAAGAGAAAGGGTTTCAGATTTTCTTCTGTAAGAGGTAACAGTCTTTTGGAGCATATTTAGAAGCACTAAATCCAGTGAGGTAGCTACCTTTCCTATGAATGATTACCCCGTATTACACAAAATGTTTAAAGTAACTTTCCATATGTCATGTCGTTAGAAAGGGGCCTGAGCCAGGATTTGAACCAGTATTCATCTGACTCTAGGTCATACTCTTTTGACTCTTCAGCCCTCCACTCCTTTATTTTCACTTATTTACAATTAATACTCCTCCAGTTGACTCATCCATTATGTTACTGTTGGGCATCCCCTATTTTCCAAGAACTGTGCTACACTCCAGATATACTTTAGTGGAACTAGAAAGAAGAAGAAAGATTTTCAAAGAGCTTTCAAGTTTGGTTGTTCACTTGCTTTTGTGGCTTTCGTTATAAATTGATACTTAAAGTCCAAAAAGCAATTGAACCATTAAGAAGAAATGTACAATGTGAAGTCAGGAATATCTTTTTTATTTCCTTCTTTTTATTCATAATATCATCCCAAAATCTCAGAATCGAGAATCTCAAGAATCTCAGGAATTTATTACTCCTATGTAGTCAGTCATCAAATTATATCAAATCTTGTCATGTATAAGCCACCAAAAAGATCCTTTGTACCAGAAAAACATTAAGCATAGGTGTTAGGAGAACAGGCTCTGAAGTCAGATTACCTGGTTTGAATCAAGGCTTCACCACTTACTAACTGCATAACCTTGAAAAAGTTGCTTAATCCTTCTCTGTAAAATGGAAACAATAAAATTACTTACCTCTTAGGATCAGCATAGAGATTAATGGGTTAATCTACATAAAGCACATAGTTTGGTGCCTGGCACAGAGTAGAACTTTAATAAATATTGTTATTTCTTCCTCCAAAATATCTCTAGAACATGTTATTTCCTGTACATTTCTGCTAACACTACCGAAGTCAGATGTTTATCACATAGTGCCTGGATTATTGCAGTGGATCACTCCTCATTCTTTTGCTCTCACAAGCTATCACTCTCTCTCTTTCTCTCTCATTACCTTTATGGTCTCCCTGTTTCAGTCTTTTCAGCCCACCATTCCCAATTACTTATACCAAAATTTCTCTGTGACCATGCCAGTGTCCTACTTAACAAACCTTTAATAGACCTCTGTGTTCACAGAATAAAGTGGACTACTTAGCCCATTATTCAAGGACCCCCTTCACATTCCGCACTCAACCCATCTTTCCAGCATTATTTCCTATTACAATTCCAGCGAACTTGTTTATTTGCTGCTCCCAAATACATATCTCAATTTTCTGTTTCCATGCTTTCTCTCATGCCCATCACACAACTTGAATCGTCTTATCCCCTCCAAAATCTTACATGTATTTCAAAGTCTAACTAGATTTGTTCATCATACCAAAGCTTTCCTTTGTCAGTGTACATATAAGTGATGATTTCCTCTCCAAACCCCTATCCTGAATATCTGAATTTCCTTGCATAGCAATTGCTTCTGGGCATTATCACAACTAGATAGTAAATACATCAGGCACAGGTCGGTGCCTCAATACACATCATTATTTGCCCAGTAGCGTCTACCAGAGAAAATCAAACATAGATATACAATTAGTATCTGCCAAATGAATACATGGTCTGAATTGGGAGTGTTTTTCCTTGCTCTAAACACTTTTTTTTCCCAAAAAGTTACTCCAAATTTTGCCCTTAATTTCTACTGCTTTTCTAAACTTCCTTTTGAATTATTTTGATGTCTACCTCCTTAATCCTCTCCAATGATCGCTCTTATAATGCCTTTCCATTTCCACAGTCCTCATGCTGCTATTTTACTTGGGATGTTGATATGGATAACCAGATTGCTAATGGGTTTTGTTTCCTGTGTTCAAGTTTATTCTGCACCAGTTACATCAACACTAGAGTGATACTTCTATGTCTATAGAACAGAAATCATAGGACCCACTCTTTGTACTTTTTGTGGTTGTCAGGAAAGCAAAAGATGTTTTATGTAAAATACTTTATAAACTACAAAAAGCTTTACAAGTACAAGGTGTAGTCTATATTTAGATAATATAGACTAAATGTATGTAAATATGGACTAAATATATTTAAATATAGACTATACCTTGTACTTGTCCTTGTCCTTTTCCAATAATCATGTATTCATGTACTGGATGTATAAGAAAAATAGCAAAAGTAATATATGATGAGCTGTATCATATTTCTTAAATGTAAATAATATATACATATTACATATGATAATATACATTATACATTTTATATATGTAAGAATTATTTCTCTTACTTTTCTATATATTCCCATTTTTCATTCAGTCCTACACCTCTCTTGAGAAACTTGCATTATTTGGTCTCATTATTTCTTTAGGTCTACAGGGCAAAGGGAGTCTTCCTTAAAAGGTACTCACTGGGAAGATTTTTTTTAATAACTCCTTTAAAAATCAGCAAGCAGGACTGATCTGCTCTTTGATATACTGACAGGAAGAATCTTAACATTTCCTAACCATTCCTAAAACAGCATTAAAATAAATCAACTATACCCTACACCTCAGATATCAAGATGGTGCAAATTCTCTGGCCATGTGGATTTCTTGACATTTTTTTCAGTCAAAATCCTACCCAGAGAACACTATTTATAGTTCAGCATTTCTGGTACAAAAAAGCCTTTCTGACATGGTCTACTACCTAGATCAAACTTTTTCTTAAGTGATGATATGGTTCTGTTAATCAGAGAGAGAGTTGATGGACAGTTAGATAGAGGCTTAGAACTTGAAATCACTGTCCCTGATAATGCTGTACTGATCAGAGACACTACAGCTTTGTTTTATTGTTAGGAAACATAAACAGAACAGGCAGATTAGCCTTCATCCCATTATTTCTAGTGGGAAAGGAGCCCCAGAATGTTCCCCATGATGTTCAGTGGCAGACAGATAGTCCACTCCAGCCAGCCTTGCATTGGGTCTTTTAGCTGTGTCCATATTCTTGAGACTCAGACCTTTATTGTACCTGAATTCCTATGGCCATTATCAATGGATTCATACCCCCATGACTTTTCTTTTTCATGAGGTCTCACCTCATTGTTCTATGTTTTGATATCATAATAAGCAGCAGGCATCTTCGAGGCTCCTTTCTTGCTTCTATTTTCCCCCTGCACAACCCCCTGGACTTCCTGCACATCAGCCAGCTATGACCAAAATGCTCACTTTCCTGACTGTGTTTCTCCTAAAACAGCTAATCTTTACTTCTTCTTCCTGGCCTTTTGGCTCCTTCTCTTGTGTGGAGTTTTGAGTTAAATTTTTCGAGTTAATATTTAACCTGTGAGATAACTGTTTACAAAATTGTTAGTTGATAGCCAGGAATTTTTTTTCCTGGATTAATATGGTTAAAGTTTAACTTGGTGGAACAGCTCACACACATACAAAATAATAAATACATATGTATATAATTAAAGTATTAACTCTGGGAATTTTGCTGCTATGTTCTCATGACCTAAAATGGGACATTTCTTATAGTCTGGATCAAAGTAAAACCTTGGTTAAGAGTCTGGGAAGTTGACTCTGTGGAAGAATTTAAGCAGAAAAGGGAGCCAGAGTCTACTCCTAAGTGGCAAGTGGCATGCAAATGATAGAAACAGTCCTTTTTTTTTTCTTAAGAAAATGACCTTTATTAATATTATTTTTATTATCACATTCAAAAGAAATCCTTGGGATTCTCTCCAAAAGTGTGTTTGGATATTTTTTGGCTTTGATTATCCTTGTAATATCTTGTGATATTTTCTTGTGTCAGTGACATTTTTATGTGTTACAGCATGGTTGCATCTTAGAGTCAGGTGTGAGGAAAACAGTCTCTGTGTTCAGATACTGCCCTCCACACATGTTTGTAAGTCAAGAAGCACTGTTTTTTTCTCTTGAGATGAAAGGGAACTTTAGCTCCATCTGACATCAGAAGGCAGAGTACTGGTAGACCTAGAATATATCTTGTCTACTTAAAGGAGGGGGTTTGCTGTGGGTAAGGGGAACAACCTAGCACAGAAAAGATAATCAAGTTACTTTAATTCACTTGGAAATGGCTTTTATATTTACTTCTTGCCATGTAGTCCTCAAGGAACAACTGTTTGAAGAAACGGGGTGGAGTGATTCAGTGGATCTAGTAGACCTATATGATGTTGCATATATGTGAGTTTCAAGTTCAGTACGGAAGTTTCTGAAATTCTGTGCCTTTGAAAACACTCCTTGTCATCACTGTGTTTTGACACAGTGGCAAAAAACTCTGCTTTTGCCTATCTGTAGAAATCTGTCTATTTAGCAGATTTTTAGATAAATGATCACTTACGAGTTTTCAAAAGTAGTTAATAAATTTTGCCATGAGATATGTGGAATAAAAAGCTTCAAGCCAAACCAAGAATAAAATTTCCGACTCTTTTTTGCATATGAAAGTCATAAAATCAGACCATCAAAATCTGGATATCTCACAAGCCCCTTCTGAGAGTCCATTGTTTTTTCAAATATACTATGTTTATCCCAGTTCAGAAATAGGAATGAATTACTAGTAACAGATTTCAAATGTGATGAGATTTACATAGGCTTAAGTACCCTATAAGAAAGGAGGAATATTGAAAAGAGGAGTATCCCAAAAAATAGTCACAGTTTCAAGAAGGAAAAGAAGGGGCTTTCTGTATTAAATTGTTGCTGAGAAGTTGAGTCAGACGAAAATTAAAATGTGACCATTGCATTTGGCAACAGTAGACATGGTAGAGTGGAACGGATAAAAGCCTGATTGGAATAGATTGAGAAAAGAATAGAATGTGAAGATACGGTAATAGCTAATATGGACAATTTTTCTAATAAATTTTTTTATGAAAGGAAGAATCAAATTCGAGGTGAACTGGAGAGAGACTTGGGATTGAAAGAATATCATATAAATGCATGGTAGGTTTTGTTTCTGTTTTTGTTTTTGTTTTTGTTTTTCTTGTTTGGCATTTTATTTATCTCCTTCCCCAGTGGAAAAGCAACATGAACAAGAAGCATAGACTCAAATCTTTAGTAGAAAGAGACATGGAAAAGGCAAAATCCATCTGGTAAAATGTAAAAGGGACAGGCTCAGATTCAATAGATCTTGGTCTACTTAAAGTTCTACTAGCTACTGGCAATGTGAACCTAAATAACCTTTCTGTGGCTATCAGTTTGCTTATTTACTGATACCATCTAAAGTTCCTTTATGATTCTTCCTACCATGTTCTGCTCTACATACACCTCCCCTGTAGGCTTTTGTTTGTTTTGTTTATTCTCCTTGCTCTTCAGTGAATACCCTCCCACTTTTTTCATTTCTGGGCCAGGTTTCCATTATTTTCTTTTCTGTCCATTCCACTTTCCTCAGAACTTTCAGGTATGGCCACCCCTCTAAATGTTTGCATTTCTTTATAATACAGAACCAAGTACACAAGGGACGAAAGTCTATGTTAAGTTCACAGGAAAAAACAATCCCATACCAAAACATTTTGCCAGACTAGTAAAATTACATTTCAAACAACTCATGAAAAATCAACTCTGTAACCACAATGGCCAGTGTTAGCAGTGGAAACCTCTTCATAATATCTTGTCATTTGGGCTTACAAGCTTTTAAAACCAGAGAATGGAAAGGGAAGAGCAAAAAGGTAGGAGGCAAATATGGCAAACGGGAAGTGGGAGAAGATATGGCATAGGAGGGGTACAAGTGTTGCTTAGTGTAGGCCCTGCAGACCAAAAATTATTGTGTTTCTAACACTATTGATTTTTTTCAGCAGCTGATATTTCAATCTGGGTGCAGTGTGTCTGTGAGTCTACGCACACTGTCAAGAAGAAATATGATAGTGTCTTAAAAGATTAATAATATCGCTGGTCCTCTGGAGGCCTGTCTTAATTCACTGGCCTGTTCCCTGGCATGTACTGTAATTTATCTAGTCTGATTTGAATAGCAAATGGCAATCGGCTGCCATTAGGGAAATGGGCATCATTCTTATTGATCCAGCATGGGCTGGATTTTATTTAAGGAGAACTGCAAAATGTTATTACCTTCAGGAGGAGAAACTGAAAAGGGAGCTTTTCCCGTGCGTATTTTGGAAATATTCTACCTTAAAAAGGGGGGAATGGATTGTGGATTTAGGAGAACAGAGGAAGATTATCATCCTATTGTGTGAAAAGGGACATGTACAGGCTGTTTACAGCATAATTGTTTACCAGCAGGGAAGAGTGCTCATGATTATGAGAAAGAGGCCACGGGTCTCAGAGGTTAGAATAGGGGAAAGATAGTCCGACCTCTTCCAGTCCAAATTTATGTAAAGCCTCTACTTCCTCAGAATCCATTTGTCAGTCTGTAAAATGGGCTAAAATAATCTACTAGCAATGTGTAAGGTTTGTTTAACATTTGTTCCACATCCTGGGAGTCTTGGATAAAGGATGTTATAGAATTAAAAAACACATGCACAAAGATCTTATTTAATATTGTGCATGTTGGGGTTAGTGTTCAATATTTATTATTGCTCTTCTTTCAACATTCTGGAAGGGACAAGTTATGCGCTGAGTGAAGCAAGACACACTGGCCTCATAATTCTCATTAACCATTACTATATCTCTCAGGTTAACATTGCATATATTGACTTTAACATTCACCTGTTAGGGACAGATATAAACCTGCACTTTTACCCTGTTTTACTGAATCAAGGAAAGCTGACAGTGTTATAACAGCAAATGTGGGAGACAGACGGGACTTTCTGCCTACCCCATACTCTCATTGCTGCAGGAATAGGAGCTGAATGTACCATTTCTATCAGAGCTTGATGGACATTTCCTGTGAAGAAGCACACACATACCTTATCCCTAACCTTCCTCAAAAGCCCCAGGAGGGGAATATAACAAAGGTGGCTAGAGGAAGGGACTCATTGCTACTGAAATTCTTCTTCATTCCACCTCGGGTTGTTAGGGAAAGAAACGATAATGTGCTACAGGAAATGGCCAAGTATAAAAGCAATAAAATAAATTGAAAATGACTTTGTTTTTTTGAGCGGCAGTAATTGCTATATGTTGTGATGTTTGCATAAGGAATTAGTTAATGTGTAGCAGAATGGCATGTGATACTTTTTATTTGCTTGATGACTATAGTCTCTGAGTGAATGACTTATTAAGGTTAATAAAGAAAAATTTGCTTGTGACTTGTAATGATCCAATTGCTAGAATTTAGCATCCCCTTATGCATTGTTGCCTAAAGGGGAGAAGGAAAAAAACCTACACACATTAATGGCCGACTGGCTATGATTTTTTTTATAGTGGTGAACAAACAATGTCTTCTAAATTGTTGGTCTGTCTATCTTTCTGCCTGCCTGGGCAGGAACGTTATGGCTTTCTTAATTCTCCTGTGTGATTTATCATCCTAAATTCATTGTTTTGCATAACTCTGCTCAAAATGAAGAAATGTCATTATTTTGCAGCGAAAAAGTTGTCATTTGCATAATGCCTGCCATTAATTATTGTGAGACTAATGCAGTTGTTGATATTTTTAGGGCACAGTGGTACAGCCTGCACCTTGTATAATGTCATTCTGAAAACATTGGTAGTTAATAGGTGCCACAACATTGCACAAATGGAAAAGAAGATGATGAAGAAGAAGGGGACACAATGGAACAGGCTGTGATCTTTATTTAGCTTTTTTTTTTTTTTCCTGAAATGCTTGGTGAGAGAAGACTATAAAAGGAAGCGAATAGAGCAGGAAGCTGTGACATCCAAGAGAACAAAGGGATTGAAAAGCAGAGGTTTTCTATTTAGGCTGAATTAGTGTAATCTGGGCTTCAGCCAGTTTAATGGAGGAAGTCATGTCTCCTCTGTTTTGGCTTACCTACATAACCAAAGCCTTGAACAGAATGTAGAGTTGGGCTTTTTAAAACAATGAGTTAGAATAAGGTTTTGCTCTGAAACATGTTCATCTCATGGAAGAATTCTCTTACCTGGGCACTTGGCCAAAGTTAAGAGGACATACCATGGTTTCATGGAAGAGAGAGCTGAAGACTATGATATTCAGATTTTGATTGATCTCTTTTCTGTACTTCACTTATTTCAGTATTTCTTTCTAGGATGATAGCTGTCCTTTCCTGTAAAAAGCAAAGGAATACAGTAGTAGCATACTAGAGTGACATTTTTTTTCTCTCTATTCTTTGCAGTAGGGCTAACTTTTGCCTCTGATTCTTTAGGGAATGCACCTACCAAGGCTTCCTATTACCTATTTCACAGGTAAATGAAAGTCAGTTATAAAAATTCGATCAGAGATGAAACTCATTACACTGAGTCTGGGAAGCATAAATATTACAAATGTAGGTAACTGTTGATCTTTTTAGTCATGGGAGCTTAAAAAATTAGACACACATCAAATAGAATTTTTCTCCTAATTTCACTGTTTCATGAAATTTAGATATTTCTTTTTTATCATTAAATTTAAAAGACATAAAAGAAATGGAGTCTCAAAAGTAGGTCTGGTTACTAAGACTGACCAGAGATACTTTGAAAGAAGGTATTACCCTTCAATGTTTGAAGCCTGGCATTGTAATCTCTTTGGAAAATGCAACATTTTTCAGACTCTAATCCAGATTGCAATGGCTATTCTGTGCCCAAAGACCAACTACTATTTTGGAGCTCTCTTAAAGCCAGATGATGCCTTGAGGGGGCCATCAGGACCATAAGGAGACCACAGGGGACTCTCTCAGTTTGTCTTATAATAAATATGTAGGCAGAATTAGGGCTGGGATAGTTTTGTAGATTTTGCATCAGTTTTGGAGTTTAATCTTCATGTGTAATGTGTTCAGTTTTGGAATATGTAAAAAGCCGGCATTCTCAGTTATAAAAATTTTAATTTCTGGGTTAGGAAATTTTAATTCTGCGGGGAATTATGACACTTGAGGTTGTAAAAAACAGATGAGCTCATGTGCCAATTGAGACTCATCTCCATTGCTGCTTCTCACTTTTCCCTTTCTTCTGAAAAAAAGGAAATTGTCTTAACACCCCAAATTAATGTCTGACTATAATAAAATCAATATAAGCATACAATTTAAAAATATATGTAAGAAGTCCAACATCTGGGGAAATGAAGAGAAAATGAAACAAGGGACTTGTACTTTATATGTTGTACTAGTACAGAATGATTAATTCTTAATCCTCTTATAGCCTAGTAATGCCTAGTTATCCATGATATATTATACATGTACCTATAGATCCTACGTATAAATAAATCTGAATATCTAATCATTAACTTAGCAGGTTATATCATTATTAGGGTGACCAACTTGTCCTGACTAGCCTGGAGCTTTCTCTGTTTCAACAGGGAAAAGCTCACATCCCTCCTCAGTCTTGGACAAACTAAGGCACTTAGTACTATAACCATGATGGATACTTGCAAGACATATTGATCTAATAGTTACATTATATATTTTGTCATCTCTTCTATTGCTTCTTATATTTGAAAAGCCTTTGATTTCATCAACAAACTGCTATATCCTTTTATTTAGTGAACAAATTGAGCCCTTTAGTGAACAAACTGAACTTTATTTTATAACATTACTTTGCTAAAGCATTTTACGTAACTATAAAAGAAGTTGAGTAAAGAAGTGTAGATTTTCATGCATTAAGTTTCTAGCACTTTGATCATGTATACTCTGGAAAGTAGCAGTCTCATAATAAATAATCACCTTCAAATCTGATCCCCTGTGGAACTAATTTTAGAGCTCAAGTCTTACGTAGAAACAGGGTAGAAATCCATATGTTAGCTGGCATGATTTTCATCACCTAACATCTGATAATCACGTCAGACTGGCATTCTTTAACACTGATTACTGCCAGGACTTCTAACTTCTCTATGCTTTGCTTTGGAGTTTTTCTTCCTTTTACATCCAGCACTGTACTAAGAACTTGGGATACAAGATGGATAAGACATGGCCCTTCACAATGAGTTTTTCAATCTAATCTATGAAGGAAAGTTGCAAGAATGAATTTTATATAGCATATGTCATCAAAGCTTAGACATAGAAGAATAGCACTTAGGATGTTGTTGTTTGCTTCATGGATTAGCTTGCTCATCTGTTTAATAAACATTTATTGAAGCTCTACTGTCTGCGCAGCAATGTTCTTAACATTGTGGATACAAAGATGAACTATACTTGGAACTTTCACAAAATAAATAGTATAAAAGGATAGTTCACTCCTCTCCACATTGGGAGTTCATCAAGCACAAGATTGCCATGTCAGCATTTGATGCCAGTCTAACTTACCAGGACCAGTTGGGCTGGGAAAACGTCTCCTTTATAAACTCAGAGATATTATTTTTAGTTAACTATACAATTTGACTTTACTCCTCCCAAGAACCGTATTATAAAATGTGAGCTGTTGCATGTAGGTGGTTTCCCAGACTGGCCTGTGCAGTCAGATGGAAAGAATAGAGGCCTCTGGGACAATCCAGAGAAGCCACTGCACCATGCAGAATAAAGATTTTCTATTTAAAGTTTATGTGACTGGAATGAGATTTATAAGTACTGGAACACTTTATTCATCTACTTATTCATTCAGTCATTTAATAGCTATCAAGTACTTATAATGTTTCAGATATTATTCTAATTACTGGGAATATAGTGAGAAATTAAACGAAGTTTCCTATGAAACTTATTTTATACTGGAAGGAGAGGCTGCCAACAATTATGTAAACAAAAATCATCATTTTAAATAATGATCAGATCTAGGAAGAAAATAATGCCGAATAAGGAGGTAGAAAATAGGGATATATAATTTAGAAAGTGCTATTTGAAATAGGGTAGGTAGGAAATGTCTCACTGAACAGAAGGTATTTGAGCGAAGATTTAAATAATGAGAAGAACCAAATCATGTGGTGACCAGCAGGAAGAGCATTTTAGGGAAAGGGAATGGATATTGTAAAGACTTTGAAGCAGGGACAACTAAGAATGATCATGTAGATAAATCGGAACCAGCTCACATAGGCCATAGTAAAGACTGACAGAAAACTATAGAGGATTTTTTTTTAAGCATGTATGATCTCATTTATATATTGAAAGAGTTCCATGGCTACACTGTGGAGAACAATCTAACAGGGTCAAGGGTGATATAGGAAGAGCAGGTAGTAGTTATTATAGTATCCCAGTTATGCAGAGGGTAATGGCAGTGGGAAGGGGATGAAAAGCGGTTCGACTGCATAACTTGAAGGTAGGGCTGACAAAAAAAAGTTACTGAGGGTCTCGATATGGTTTTACATGAGAAAGAAAGACATCAGATGTGATGAATTTCAGGTGTTTCACCTCAGCCACTGGATGAATAGCAGTATCCCATGGAGATAGGAGCCATAGGGGATATGTGGAAATGAGCAGATTTGGGATAATTATGAGTTAGTATTGGAGCAAGTTGAATTTGGAATTCTTTTCCATGTAAAGAGATGTAGTAGGCAGTTGGATTCATGACACAGGAGTTCAGAGGAAGGATTAGGACTGGAGATTCAAGAGCTGATTAATTTCTGCATATGTATTTTCTCTAGAGCATAAGCCTACAGGATATGAGAAATGAACTCTGAGAATTTTTTGGAGGTAAATATACATGTCCCATTTTTTTGTAATTATACATGTCCCATTTATTTATGAACATGCAAGTGCTGCTCTTAATTCAGCCTGCTATTTTTTGAAATTCCCTGATATACATTGCAAAGAGCTACCAACAAAACCATATGAACACTTTCTAAGGACACATATGGTTTATGATCATATTGAGATGTAAGACAAACATAAATTATTGTTTCATAATGATGTAAGTCTAGAAGTGGGGGAAGACACAGATTCTGTAGTTTAATGCAGGGAAACTCAGTGTGAATTAGTATGGAGGTAAAACTCTAAACCATTGTTGGAATTAGTGAAGATTTGAACAGGTAGTAAGGAGCAGTCAGGGCATTCAAGATACAAAGCCTTAAGGACACTGTACAAAGACATAGACTAGCTTTCTCTTTATGATGGAGCAAGGCTGGAGAACAAGGACACTGGTCTAGCATGAGCAGAGTGTATGTGTTTGTGAAGTTAAGAGGGATGAATTTATAAAAGTTGTCTAGAGCTAAGGGATTTGAACTTCCCCAGTAGCCCATTGGTTCTCTCCTCTAGTGGTACTTCAGAATCACATTTGGAGCTTAAAATAAAGATGCCCGGATATTACTTCTGGAAGTCCTGATTAAGGCCCTAGCACTTGTATTTTCCACAGGGAACCTGTTCCAGAACATTTCCTCTTCTTAAAGCTGTAGTTATTTACCAGACTTAATAGTTCTATATGAGTAGTATGTACTGGATTGATAGGTTAGTAGTCTCTCCCTGCACTAGGAGCTCATGGATCTTTACTCCAGTAAATTAAGTATCATGGCTCGGATTTTCTCCACCTCTCTGCCTAAATTTTCCTGGAGTACTAATAAACAGCCTTTCCCTGTTTTAGAACTTAGAACTAACTACCATGGCCTTTTAAGGCTTCCTTTATTTTCTTTCTACTTTATGGTCTCTCTCGCAATTACCTATGGTCAAGTGTGAGTATAGGGATGAGTAAGAAACATGAAAGGGGTGGTGACTCTTACGAAGAACTGTGAGAATGAGAAGTACCATGATTATTTCATCATACACAGCACAGACTGCAGCGAACTAAGCTTCTCCTTAAATTACCAAACCTGTGATGATTTTTCTTGAATGACTGACTCCAAGTGCTTTATTTGTTCTCTATAATGTTACTAAGCAGATATAGCTTTGGTGAAATAAACAAAAGAGTGTTAAAATCAAAAATTACAAAAATGTCATGCTGTGGGCCCTAAATAATATAACTAATTGATATTATAGAGACTGAGTTGAAAGCAAAATATAGGACTTAAAGAGAAATAGGTACAGAAGCCCTGTTCAAATTCCTAACATTCCATATTTGTAACTCACAGACAATTGGTGTTTTTTCTGACGAGGAACCTAAGATTAAAAACACAGCGCTAATAAGATTTTTTATTTCTGAGGTAGAGTATCTTTTATAACTACATAGTTCCAAATACTTAAGATTTTAGAATGCAGCACATACATCTATAAAAAAAGGACAAGGAAGACTTCTAGAGACAAAAAAAAAAAAAATGCCTGCAAAGAATCACTTTTAGACCTTTAGATAAGGAAGATTGGTATAGATGAATATTTTAAGTAATATTTTACTATAAAATAAATGTGCTGTTATTATGGAAAAGTTCAAATAAATAAAAATTATTTATTATTTCTCTACCCAGAAACAACCACTTTTAGTGTTTTCTGGTCTTTTTCCACCTTACATGTACACAGCTGCCACTTCTTAAACAATATTTAACTTAGCAATATTTACTTAAACAATAGATTTTTCCTGTACATATGCTATTGGTCATATGTCTTTTCACTTAACAATATTCCAAAAACACTTATTGCTGTCATTACCTGGTATCTAAAATATGATTTTTTAAACTGCATACTATTTAAGTCTAAGAATGTACTATCATTTATTTAATCAACTCTCTATTGTCAGTCAAGGTTTCCAGTCTTTCACAATTACAAATAATGCCATGGTAAACATTCTTGCTTCTAAATCTTTGTGTAGATCTTTGAGTATTTCCTTTAGATGCATTCCTAGAGGTGAGATTTCTGGGTCAAGAGTCTTCATATATTTTTAAATTTTTAGTGTATATTGCTGAGATGCCCTCCAGAGCATTTTGCCAGTTTTATTTTTGCTGTGGTAACATCTTAAAGTTTTCTTCCAAAAGGGACTTGATTCAAAGCCATGCTATTACTTTTCTCTGAGCCCTTTCTGGTCCGCCAGTTGTAGCAGATTTAATTTAACTCTTACCTTTAGGTTTACACTTCGAGTAACCAAAACATTTTTGTAGTCATTTTTGCTGCAAATGAGACAGTTGACAGAATATAAATTGACAGTGAAATTAGATTGTGTTTTTTTTTTTCTTTTGCACGCTCTGAACAAGCATTCTGCTTATACTGGATAACAAACAAATAGAAAAAACCTTACCTCTCTTACTTGTCCTAATTGAGCACTCACAATGCATTAGGCATTGAACTGAACATGAAGGAGATATGATTCCTGCTTTCTGAGACTTTACAATTCCAAGTACCACGATCTATATGGTACAATATAAGTTTTGGGCTTCTAGGACAATGCCTTGTGGTAAAAGTATTTAAGATATATAGTGCAAGCAGACTACAGGATCCCTGTGATCCACACATGCAGGTGGATTGTGTGCATCAGTTTTGATATCTATGGAATCTGAGAGATGGAAAAGACATACTTCTTTTAACTCCAGAATAATATAGAGAACTCAGATTCCTGCCCAGGCAAACAGGGATAAGTTTTAGACTGGAAATAGGAGATGGACTGTGGGGAGAAAAAAAAAATCTTCTAGTTCCCACTTCTTCCACTGTGTCCCCTCCAGGGGACACTCATAGGTCAGGGTCCTACATAACAGTAGCTTTGAGTTCCTGACGTTTTCAAAACTGCTATAGGGAAAGGGTCTGACATGTATATGAAGGCTATTTTCTTGTGAAGATAATGGGAGAATATTTGAAATTGGGACTCTTGTGAAAAATCAGAAAGGTTGCCAGTGTACCTAGGCCTTCCCGTTGTGGAGTACTGTGGTGGAGTTTGTCATGCTGATGGGAGGTGTGACTGGGGGTAGGGAATTACTTGACGGAGAATTAGAGTGAGCGCTCCTGTCCCATTGCTTAAACTGAAAAGGATTTCTGACACATATTTAGTTAGCAAAAATGGTTGTGAGTTAGTGGGACAATTGTAACACTGACATAAAAATTCCAGATAGTCCTTCTGAATAGATATATACACATTTAGAAAATGCATTATAAATGACATATAGCAAAAATGTAAACAAGCCATTTAATAACATTTTAATGCTTGATTCTGATCTCTTAATTAAAATGTGCATAAAAGAAAACAATGGTGGAACATCTGTGTGTGTTATTGGGATAGCAGGATTTATGCTGCACCCTGGGCTTTTTGTTTGCTTCTCAGTGTGTGTGAATGTGGGTGGGTTTCCTCTTTGAAACACAGTTACCCGTTTGAGCCCCACAGGGTCTGTATTCTACCCACCTTCTCTTGACTGTAGTTGCATCTCCTTTATTCCCCTCTTATTTAAAATATTGTATGCTTGTTCTTTGCTTAAATTAAACTACTCTCATCATTTGATCTGAAAGCTACTCTTTACCCCACCCCTCTAACCTGAAACCCTGACCTAACCCTGACTCACCCTTGTTATCTCAGCAGATGTACATAGCATTACCTAATGTTTTAGCCTCAGTGAATAATCTCAGAGCTTTGGGGAAAGTGTGGCCCTTTGTATCTGTGACCTTGCAGCAGTTTTTCCTTAGCTGGACACTGGGATTCAGAAGTTAAAGACAGAAATTCTACTAACCGCTGCTGGTTATTTCTTTATTATTGTTATTGATTTGGAGGATGTATCTCTGAACCCCATTTTGCCCAACTGTTAAATGAGGGTAACAGCAATCACAAAAGTCAAGGGTTATTAAGTGCTTTAAAATCACTGAAATTGTTATACTATGATATGCTTTTATTTTTACTTCTACACGGATCACATGTGATCACCAAAAAGTTTGTCTTTTATTAAAACAGCATAAAAAATACCTCACATCTTCTCTTACTCCCAGATTTATGTATCATTTATATAAGAGAAAGTCACATACAAATAGCCTTCTTAAACATATAATAATTAATATTTAATGCCCCTTTTTATGAAGGGGACTTTGTGCTGAGATATCTCTAATCCTCACAATGTTCCTGCAAAATAGGTGGTTTTATTCTTTGTTCCACAGGTGATGAAAATGAGATTTCAGAACCATTTAAGTGATATGCCTAAAGCTTTATTGTTTATTGGATGGAATAAATAAACTCAAACTTAAACTCAAGTCTGTCTCTCTCTCTTTCTCCACATCATATTCTTCCTATAATATCGCGCCCTATATGGGAGTATGGTAGCTCCCATTTCCTATAAGCTGTGGCTAGATGGTGTTATGAAAGAGTTAAGTAAAACATGCCATTTGTGACAAATGCCTGAAACTTGTTTTTATAACTAGGATTTAATTCACAAATGAAGAGTAATTGTCAATATGTCACAGATGAAGAGCTGCATGTATGGATCAGTATAATTTCTGTTCTTTGGCTTATGGATGCAGTATGCCCCAGGGAGTTTCACAGATCCACATGACATCTCTCAGTGCTGGGTTCTGTGTTAGCCAGCCAAAGTGTAAAATTCCTGTATGTTGGGATTGCTCACAACTGGTTACTATCTGAAGAGATTTGTATAAAACTACCTACCATATGTAGACTTAGTTTCTTTTCTGAATTTATTCTTAACACTTGAGTGGGGAAAAGTACCAAATTTTGATACTGGCTTTGTTTTATTCAATGGGTGTTTGTTTTTGGAAGTGTTGCACCAAAAGAAAAAGAAGTAGTGGGTGCAGTTCTTTCTTCCTTTTGCTGTTCTCTCTTTGCCTTCTTGTCCTAATTCCAATCTGATTCAGTATTATCAGTTTGCTATAATCCTTTGCAAAAGACATAAAGTGTTCATGGACTGGAAGTTATTAAGGCCTTAAATCACATCACACTATCACTGGAGTAATTTTTTGTTGGGGAAGGGAAATTTTGCATATTTCAGTTGCCTACTATAGTAGTAGAAAGAGCATTTGTCTAGCAGGCAGAGACTTGGGTAAAACTTCCAACTCTGGCTCCAGAAAGCTGTAAATTCTTTGCTGTTCACCTTAGTATCTCCGACTCCTCATCACTAAAATGAGTGAGTTAGAATGCATTATCTTGATTTAGTTATATAGTTTGGCCTTCAAAAGATTTTTCTCCTTCTCAAAGTAGTCTATGACATGTCACTCAACAGTGCGTACGTCTCAAAGGCCAACAGCCAAGTACGGCAGACAGGGCTGTTGTTAAGATATTCTTTTCCCTATGTAACTATGTTTGCATGTGCATTTATGTTCTTTATATATTTGTCATGTGTCTGAATATTTATGCACCTGCATGGTTGTTGAAGTAAGCACACTAGCATACATTCATACATTTGTGTGGGTATGTGTGTTTATATATAACCTATATATATACAGTATGTGTGTATATATATAAATATATGTCTGTGTGTATGAGAAACAGATGCACTGTAGGCAGATAAAGCAGATAAATATAGATCCAAATAGAAGCATAAGCATATAAATATAGACGTTATATAGAGTGAAAGCAAGCAAATCAGCACCATTTCATTATTGAAGTCTTTGTAATGAAAGAGTTGGAAATCAGTAACTGACATTGAAATTATTGACTGAATGACACTGTCATATCAGAAGACACAGTGTAAGGTAAGAAAATAACCTTTCTTTCAACTTTGAGGAGAAATTAGCAGAAAGATTTATTACTGTTAATTATTTGATTTAGGAAAGTTTTTAGGTGATATGTAGTGTTGTGTTTTTAAAAGTACAGAAATGTCACCTTTTCTAAAAATACTCCCATACAACAAAAAATAAATAAGAAAAGAAAATCTATTCCAGTCTTACAAAAAGATTTGGCAAATGTAACACCTGGATCCCTTTTGTCCACGGGCTGTGATTTGCAACTCTTGCCTATTTCTAGATAGAGAAAGATGAGTTGGTTTCATTCTACATTATTTTCTACAAGCCCCTTTGAAGTCTTTAAGGAAACTCACCTAAAGGAGATATTTTGAAGGCCCAGGCTAAAGTGACCATTGTTAAGTTATTGTCATGGGGACGCTTGCAATTGTCTTTAGTGAGTGTGTTGTGTGAGTAAAACTGGGCTTCCATCTGTTACTTTCATATCACTGTCTGTTTTTACCAGTCAAAATAATTGGTTGGGAGTTTTTGCTTTATTTTATTTTGTTTTAGTGAGGGGGGTATTGTGAGTTATTTCTAACTGGCTAATTTACTTTTTAATGTTGCAAGTTATATCTTACTCACGTGTTTGAATGCTATTTGAAAAAAAAAAGTAGTGCCTCCTTTTTCCCTCTCTAAACCTCATCTATTTCCGTAACAGAGCATATCTCTTCTTCAGCTTTGTTATAGGCACATTCAAGGAAGCTAAAATTTGAAGAAATTCCTTGAAATGTACAAATACAAAGCCTCCTTTCTCCCGGTACCACAAAACTGTCAAAGTTGTTGCAATTGCTCTTTGTCTTAGACTGCCATTGCTTTTCCTTACAGGGATGAGAGAAAAGGGTCGAGAATATGTGTTTCTCCTAACTTCGGCTCCAAATCAGAGTTTAGACTTGAGGGAAAAAAGGAGGGAAGGGCAAAACAGTAAAGACTCGTTGAATATTAAGAAATCAAATTGGTGCTTCCTGAAGAACTGTTCATTCTCCTTCTCTCAAATCTGGCTTTAGTTACTTTGTTGTTAAGTTCTTCACCAAATTATGATTTAAAAATATTTTTAAAGAGTGCCTCAGTGGTCTTGAGGATCACACACACACACTCTCTCTCTAACACACACACACACACACACACACACACACACACACGTACATGTAAGATTCATCCAAAAAAACTGCGTTGTGTGAATAAAATGGAGTATGCTTTTCAATTTATAAAGAATACTTAATGTAATGTATAATGGCATAGTCTACAGCATTTCAGACTACAGATTTTTTTTTTAAATTTCTATTACTTACCTGATGAGCTCTAATGTTAACTTGAACAAGTATTTATTTTTAGTATGTTATAGTATCTACATAAAACGATTCAGCAAAGATTTTAGAAAAATAATCACTTGCCGAAATAACATAGCAAAACTCCTTTATCTTTACACATATATGCACACACATAACCACACACACACAGTTTAGACTAAAGCACTATGTCCCATTTCGCTTAAAAAGTGTTTTAGGGAATTCAGTGATAGACTGGATACAGAAAATGTGGCATATATACATCATGGAATACTATGCAGCCATAAAAAAGGATGGGCTCATGTCCTTTGCAGGGACATGGATGAAGCTGGAAACCATTATTTTCAGCAAACTAACACAAGAGCAGAAAACCAAACACCGTATGTTCTCATTCATAAGTGGGAGTTGAACAATGAGAACACAAGGACACAGAGAGGGGAACATCATACACTGGGGCCTGTTGGGGGG
Organism: Cebus imitator; assembly: GCF_001604975.1. Lineage (NCBI taxonomy): Eukaryota > Metazoa > Chordata > Mammalia > Primates > Cebidae > Cebus > Cebus imitator. The sequence goes on along the minus strand of NW_016107472.1, from coordinate 535,291 downwards.
CAGGGGGGCGGGGTGAGGGATAGCATTAGGGTAAATACCTAATGTAGATGATGGGTTGATGGGTGCAGCAAACCACCATGTCACATGTATACCTGTGTAACAAACCTGCACATTCTGCACTTATAGCCCAGAACTTAAAGCATAATTTAAAAAATATATTTAGGATTAGACTTCTGAGGGAGGTATGTATATACACATATTCCTCTTTTCTTGTTCTTTGTTTCCTTTTCTCCTGGTGTAACATATTTACTGTTTAGCTTTTGTCAAGTACTTTATAATAATTACCAGAAATTTTGGCAACCACAAAAAAATTTGCGTATGTATGTATTTATATGTTTATATGCACATAGACACACACACACACACACACACACACACACACACACACATCCAGATTGAAATGTTAATGTTGTATTAATCATCTGATTTTTTTGTGGGAGGAGGTTTGAGACATGGTCTTGTTCTGTTACCCAGGCTGGAATGCAGTAGCACAATCATGGCTAACTGCAGCCTTGGTCTCCTGGGCTCAGTCAGTCCTCAGCCTCAGCCTCCAGAGTAGCTGGGACTACAGGCACGTGCCACCAGCTCCACTAATTTTTTTTTTTTTGGCTTTGTTTTGTACAGATCAGGTTCCACTATGTTGCCCAGGCTGGTCTCGAACTCCTGGGCTCAAGCCTTGCAGCCACCTCAGCTTCCCAAAGTGCTGGGATTATAGTCATCTTGCCTAGCCAATCATCTGATTTTTTTATGCATTATACTTTAAATTTTTCTAGTATAAATCTTTAAAAGAATTTTTGTAAACATTCAAATGTCTGATCTCATTTAAAGGTTTCTAGGAGATTGTACATTTCCTTATCTAAGACAAAACATTTTCCAAATATGCATTTGGATATTTGCATTTGAATAAACAGGGATTTATCAGAGCCAAGAGCAAAGCAAGAATCTCTTTTTAGGAGTCATTCACCCTTTCTACCTCCTATTTGGAGCATGAGGTAGCTCTAATCACAGGCATGGAGAATTTTATTTTTTTCAGTTAGATGGTTCCGTATTCTGTTCCTGGTGTTGCAGTGCATTGCAGTGCATATGGGCTGGGGAGTCAAACAGATCTTGATTCAAACCTCACTTCACAACATTTAAATTAGCTGTGTTTCCTTAGGCAGGTTAGCTAACAGCTCTTTAACTATGTTGCTAATCTATAAAACATGGGCAAATGCTACTTCACAGCAGGTTTGTATTACATGAAATAATATTAATGGAATATATGTCATGTAGTATGTATTCAGTAAATACCACTTTCCTCTGGCCTGTTAATTTTAATATATAGCTATGATTTCCTCCCCAGTCCCTCTACACTATGGTGGCACATAGCATTACACTGTAGCTATCCAATATTGTAGACAATGCTCAAGAAATAGGAGCAAGGGATTTTAGAAATTATTGATTATCTAATACCAACCCTGAGAATGAGCTTATGAGGAAAGAAATCTAAGGAAACCATCAGAAATTCCTGTTTCCTATCATTTTAATTGTAATGTTTCCTACAATAATGAGTTGGCAAACAGAAGTGGGACACTTTTCAACAAAGTGTTGCTGAAATCCTATTCACATCAATACAGTGGAATGGAGTGATGTACATTAAGCTTTATGAAATAATAGAAAATCCTTTTATTGTCCATTCATATGCCAGGTTAATGTGCTTCATTCCACAGTGGCTGCTGCTCACCTTGGCTCACTCTAGATTAAGCTCATTGATTAGCTACCCTTTTTAGGAGAAGGGTCAGAATATAACTCTCATTGAAAGTGTAAATAATTGCTATATATTTTCTTTTTTAAGGAATAGGAGGGGGGAAACAACTCCCACTCTAAGATACTTGGAGCTGCATGTCACCCTAGAGCTGATAATTTTAGTTGAATTACAAACCCCATAAGCATAAGGTTTATAATGGAAACAATGACCCAATCTTAATTACAATGATTTTGGCAGCAATGTCCCTGCTATCCAGAGACTACATTCTCATGTTAGAGGACTCTTTTAACCTCCTCAGAGTTCATTTTCTGTGTAAGTACAATTTTAGTGTGCAGGTCTTTCTGACTTTTTTTTTTTTTTTTTTTTTGGAATTGAGAGAGTTTGACCACGTTAAGCTGCTGAGAGATTTCTCTGGGTCTCCTCCTGCTGTGCCATTAACAGTCTCAAATATCTGTAATGTAGAATGGAAAGAAAGAAAAGGGAAATGAAAGGTGTCTTAGTGTTGTGGAAAAATTAGTGGTCTGGAGATCATGAGCCTTTGCTCTCTATCTTTGATGAAATACTTTGAAATTCAAGGCCCTGGTTTTCATACTGATAATATGGAGGTCTCCATGCTGTAACTTTCTGTAGGGAAGCCTACAGCTGTAGTTTACTCTGTTTGTCAAAATCTTATTGCAGTTTTGTTTTAAATATAAACCAAATGCCTATTTACTGTAATAATACTAAATTTACACGTTTTTCTTCCTTTATAATTTCTGAGGATATCACATTACAAGGAAATGATTTCTATGAGGAACAAGAATAAATAAAAGTTTGATAAACAGAAGAAAAGGGAGAGAGAAGGAAGAATATGAAGTCAGGAAGGGCCATATATGAACTAGACACAGAGTGGAGGTGAGAGGACAGGAGGCAAAGACTCTAAAGAGTCAAAAATTAAGACAAGGAAAAGGAGAAGCAGCAATTTAAACAGTAGGCTCACATTTAAGATTTAAAAAAAAAGTATAAGATAGCTTTGAGGTGAACATTTTACATAATGTAAGAATTCCTTGTCTTATAAAAGAATCCTTTGAAATCTTCCCCTATGGCATTTAAAATAAGATTGAATTTATACAACTTTGATTTAGTCTGTGCTATGAAAAAAACGAACTTTGAGCTTTAGATACTAGTCCCAGCTCTGCCTCAAAATATATGCCTTTGAGAAAATTAATTCTGAGCCTCAGAATCTTCATATATAAAATGAAGTAGGACAGGCAAGTTCTCATCCACTTTTCAGAATCACGAAATGAAAGAGCACATGGAGCGATTTTGTTGACATACTGCCAGGATGCTTATTGAAGTAAGTTGCTGAATTCGATTACACTAAATAGATGACCAAAGTTAGAGGGGGAAAAAAAACTTTTTAAAGGTTTTGACTAAGATCTACATGTTTAGTCCTACAGAATTAACAAGATGGCAGCCCTATTTTTAAAAAGAATATACCTACTATTGCGGAACATGCTTTTAGTTGAATCTTCCACTGGAATTTTTGAGAAATTGTAGCTGCAATTTTATTCTAAAGGTCTTATCCTCCAATTAACTGAAAGGTGGCGTTTTTGACTTTCTAAGCCAGAATTAATTTTTTTCTAAAAAAAAAAGAAAAAAAAAAGAAAGCAAAGAAAACTCCTGTTTAACCAAGAAAATGGAAATCAGTACATTCTTGGTTGTCCTTCTGGTAATTTAAATTTGTGTAACCTAATCAAAACTCAACCTGCCTTGCCCTTCAACAAAAAGCCATATTGTCTTCCATTACTAAATGGCTACATTTGTCTCAGTATTTTTTAAAAGATGAATTACGTTGATATCCCATGACTTTTTCTTTAGAATGTGTCCATGGAAATTAAAATGGACTTTTCTGTGCCCAAGACTGAAATGAAAGACAGCCCAAAAGGGCTGGTGGAAATGAACACAAAACTTTGCTGATGTTATCAGTATTATAATTTTTGTTAAGCTTTTTCCTAATAAAATGGAACTGAAGTCAACTGACCCCTAAATAACTGCCTGATATTTCTTTTACAGTATTATTTTTTCTGCAGATAGATGATAGTGCAATAGAGCCTCAGATTTCTTGTAAAACATTGGAATATATTTTTGAGGCCTTTTTAATGCACTCTTTCTACAGAGATATTTCTCCCATAATCACTTTTCATTTTCAATAAATATTTGCTGAGTAAAAGAAATGTGCCAAGCACCATGGTAAGTTCTTTTCAGATGGCTGAAAAGGACTGGATGACTAGAAACCCCAACTCTTGTTCTTTCCTTTGGATAACCTCCCGTGATTTTCCCAGTCATCATTTGCAAATACACATTGAGGGAGAACACAAGTTCCCTGCCCAGCTCTTGAGCTGATTGCTAAATAAAGAGAACTTCTCTTTCTTACCTTAGTGGTTGTTCTCAGCCATAGAAGGGCACTCAGGTACAGGAAGGACTTGTACCTAACAGCAGAAACAACGTCACCCTTTCTTTCTAGCTCCTGCTTTGGGAATTCGTTATATGGCATGGGAAGCAGTGAGCAGCCTTGAGAGACCAAGAATGCCTGTAATCCACCCAAACAAAAGTTAAAGGCTCTCCATAGACATAAGAAATTATTTAAATTTCTTTATGAATATTTTTCCTCAGTTTAGCATTCTTCCTCATTTTGCCTGTTTCTCTTTTATTATCCTATATTGGGCTGTTTTGTTCAGCCAAACAATTTGTGGCATGTCTGTTTTCAAAGTAAAATAGTGATCTATTTAAAGATTTCTAAATGTGTTCTTTATGTATTTTTAAAGGAGATGGGTAAAATAGAATGTATTTCTCTTCACCCTGATGATATTGCCATGGTATATTTCAAAAATTATTTTTGACTGGGTGAGCCAGTAGGACCAAAGCAATGGTGATCATGAATACAGATTCACAAATACGTAGAGAGAATCATAAATAGCTGCATATGGGGGAGTCTGACAGTTTAGTGAAATTGCTTTGAAGTAATTTGACACATTAGTACTTTCAGACATTCACCTGCCAGTAATCCTTATTAGAAATAGGATTAGAATATTGGGGTCACCAGCTCAAGACCATTTTTTGTGAAAGCTGAACAATAACCAAAAGTCAGAGCTAAAGGAAATAAAAATGAACCTATTCCAGTCATTAGAACTGTTTCTCTGAATAAGCTCTTTCTCCCTCCACTTCATTCCTTTTTTTTTTTTCTCTCCCTATTTCTCCTTTTCTCATTTTCCTCCCTCCGTCTCCTGCTCCTTTCTTTTTAGTGTTCTGAATTCATTAGATGGCATAGTGTAAATCAATAGTAAACGCTAACCGCCTACTCTGTACTCAGTTACGCAACATCACTTAACCGGTACACAGAGACAAAAAGGGAAAAAGCACACACAGCCTTTACATTCAAAAGCTCTTGCATAATTTTACTTTTCCACAGCCAAAAAGAAAAAAAAAGGAAATAACAGATGGAGAAACTTACAGTTTTTTTTTTTCTCTTTTCTCAGACTGTTAGAAGGGAGTTAGTTAACATCCATGGCCCTTTCTAGTTGCCCTAGGCTGCAGCAAAATGTCCTATAATTGTCAGCACCTTAAATGGCTTTAAACAAGACATCGTGACCTGTATGTTGGGTTAACTTTCCAGGTAATATAACTTATTTTGAGATGTTTTGACTTCGTTTTTACATATTTTGTGAAAAACCAACAACATTTAAAGTATGAAATGAATTTTAAAATAGAGTATAAGGAAGACGGGTGTGTGTGTGTTTGTGTGTTTTCACTTGAAATGTATCCTGATGTAATATTTATGTAAAAAAGCCAGTTATATAAACCCATCTTTCTCTTGCTTTTTACTTTGGGAACTATATAAAGCTCTAATGCTTTTTGGTTGGCTTTTTTTTTTTTTTTTGACAAAGTATATTCAAACCCCAAAGTCTTAATGAAAGAGAAAACATCTAGATGCTACAACAGAGACAGTCAATTCAGGCTTTCTATAGAATTCATCATCTAAAAAACAGCTTTATTTAAGAACGAATAGTTTCTGTAATTCTTATTTAGAACTTTCTGTCACATTTCTCCCTGGAACACCTTTGGATTCATTGTACTGCCTTTCTTAATGTCTCAAATGTACAATAAGTCTCCTCTCTCTTTCCTTCTCTCGCCTGCTCACTCTCTCTGTAGCACGTTCCCACACTGCCCCATTTCTTTCATTGCAGTAACCCCCTTTCTAGCTTAAGTGAGAACACAGTGAGATGTATATACAATTTATCAGTCCTTCTTCTATTATAATATTTGGTTTCGCTTAACTGACTGATGTCCTCTGGGAACCAGGAATTTGTCTGATAAGGGAGGTTGGAGAGATTTTTTGTTTTGTTTTGTTCTTCCTTTTTAGTTTCTGCCTCTCAAATGGTCATAAAATGGTTATAAAGTAATTGCATAGCACTAGGCACTGTTAGGCATCTCTGAGGAAGAAATTAAGTTCAGGTGTGTGAAGGGTAGTATCAGTGGTGGTAGTTTTGATTGTTTTTAATACAGCCGGAAAGGGTGGGAGGTGGGTGGGAAAAAGGATGGATGCGATCATTAGTGTGTGAGGAGGAACTATTGAAGCATTTGATCTCCTTGTCTGTAGGATCAGCATTATTCTTTAAGATCATACTTTATTTCTGGATATTAAAGCCATAAAAAATTGGCTCATTTGATTTTACTCAAGTTATGAATATGGTTAACATTGTCTTATGTGTTAACTATTGCAATTTAGAATTCCTTGGTATGGAAAAATCTGGTGCACAAGAATAAAAATCACAGGTTTCATTGCCCAAATATGTGGTTCTCTCTTTTAACAACTGGATGATCAAGATTATTGGTATTATCCCATCTCTGTATTTATGATGACCTGTGGAAATCTTTTGTGATCTTAATATGAATAATGACTGAACTAGTATATATATATATATATATATATATATATATATATAGTATTTTATAAATACATTTCCCATTTAGCTTTTTTCTTTTAACAGGATCTATAGCTCAGATAAATTTATTGCAGAGAAATAATAAAAATTGGTCAGAATATTCTAGTCTTTAACTGGGAAACCCATATGCATTTTTCTACGGGTTCCTCTACATGTACTATAGTTGAGTTTGGATTCCAATATGCAATTTTACATGTAGGTACCTTATTGTCAAAAAAAAAAAAAACATAAAACATTTGTACCATGTAAAGTGCATTGTTTATGATATGATTTTAATATGATTAACAGTCTGCACTATGCTTTTTGTAATGTGTAGTTCTGTATATAAGAAGTTATTCTGAGTACCCTAATTTTCAAATGGGCTGCCTAGATTTAAAAGAAAACTTAGAACACAAGAGTGAGAGATATTTGCATTTTATTTGTTGTCAAAAATACTTGAAAATATCTCATTATAAAAGAAGCAGAGGAAATTCTTCGAACCTTTTCCCTGCCTTCTGTTGTCAGAATGGCTTCCATTTTCATCTTGTTGGGTTTTCATGCTCTCAGAACTGTACTAGGGCAGGACTGACCTTTCAAAGCTCAGTGTGTGCCAATGTAGACATCTCGGCTCTCATTTTCTGTTGTAACCAAGGCCTTGGGAACACATTAGCTGTTTCTCATCTTTCTATTTTTTATTTTTGTAATATGGGATCCAGGCTTAGGACAGGTGGCAGGCCTAAAGCTTTCTGTTCCTTGGACATGCAAGAAAAGAAGCTAGGGAGAATTTTAAACTGTTTCAAATTTTTCATAAGCCTGTCACAACTCTTTCACCCTAGCTTCTCTTTTTATTGCTGTTGGCAGTAGGGATAGATTTTTTTTTTTAATATGGCAACAAGAACCTCAGTTACTGACTTACCTTTTCAAGCAGAATCACTCCAGTTGTGTCTGGCACATAGTAGTACCGTCATAAATATTTTCCGTTTTTCAGTGAGCTGGTAAGGGACCTGTTATGTCCATCCCTTCATAGTGCTGTTGTAGGTAAGTAGTAAGCCATGCAAGAAATAAAGGGTGAGAGGAGATCAGATATAGAACTCCTCAGGCTTTAATAGTGGACTGATCACTTTGTTTTATGAGAAAACTCTTGTTGTCATTTCTGTCTTTATAAAAGAAGCAAATTTCAGAAGACAATTTTACATCTTTCCTAGTGGTTCCTTTTAGGGGTCAGTGCTGCATAGACTGTTGGCTCATTTAAAAAACATAATTTTTGGCAAGCTACTTTGGTGATCCTCATTAAGTTTCATATGCAAATGTGTTAGGTACTTATGATTGTAGCTATCGAATATGCTCTTCATGCACTCTGCCACAGGGTCCTTTGAATTTTGGCTTTTCTCACTTTTTCTGGACAATTGTTTTCGGACTTCTTTTGTTTATATAAGTCCTAGGATAGTAACTATAAAAAATTCTATAGATCTTTTCTTTTATATAGTGTTTCATTACTTTTAGCTATGCGAATTCCTGATTTTTCTAAATCAATTTTGGCTTAAAGTAATCATGCTGGCCATTTTCAAGACTTTCATTGTGGTGGTGGTATTGGGGGTGCAGGGTGATCTCTGAGAAAACCACCTGTAGTTTCTAAATATTAAAAGCATTGAAAAGGTTGTCAAATGATTGATAGACTGCTGCCCATTAGACAAGCAATTTTTAAATGCAGATTATATAATATTTAAAGACTTTGTTGCTCCACAGTAGAAGATTTTTAAATGTTAATTTGGATTTTGTTTTGTTGTTCTATGACTTTGCAGAAAAGATTTTGGATCTAAAAGGCTTCAATTTACTCGTTCCATTTGTCTTACAGGACTTGGAATATAATACTATACATTTATTTATACTTATAAAGGAGGATAAGGCCAATAACTCACAACTCATGAAACCGAGGGGAAATAATCCATAGCTATTCTCCCACCATTGCCACAATATTTATAACAAACAACTAAAAACAAGGAGAAACCAGTTTGTTTTTATTTACAAAATGTTTGATCAAAATTACAGTAAAGTTCAAATGGAGCTGCAAATCTTAGTGGTTTACAATGGTTTGATTTATTTTTTAAAACAGACCATGGATAATTAACCATAAAACATAACTTTCTCAACAGAAGTTACAGTGAATTGCAGAAATGGGCAGCATGTCATTCATAACTGGTTGCAACTGGCTAGAGACCTTAAAATTAAACATGAAGGCAGTTACGAAAGCTACATTCTCAGCATACAATTTTATTTCCATTCCCAAAGGGAAGCATCCATTCCTTTTTATATACTACCACTAAGTCTGTATCCCAAAGTGAGGAATAAATGGGTTCTTTTCTATGATTACCATGTTGTCATACATTTATTAAATAAATACCTGGCACTTACCCGTACTTTTTTATTTCAGAATGTTTCATCATTACTAACAGGATATTCCTCATGACACTGCTGTCTGGTTAGTAACTCTCATTATCTCTAAATGGCAGTCCAAAATATTGAGGTGCAAAGAAGTCAAATATATTTTCATGAACCTCAGATAAAATGAGATCCAAAGGCTGTGGTGAGTCTTTGGGTCTAAATTTTAACAATACTAAATGTTGACAGAACATATTTTGACATTGGTAAGGAATAAATCTTTAATATTCTGTTTGTTCATTTGAAATACCAGCATTTAGAAGAATAAGAAACATGATCTCCAGAACCTATTATCACAGATTTTTGCAAATATTTTAGAATGACTCTGCTAAACAAGATGGAAGTATTCAAAGAACTTGTTTCGTTCTCCAGAGAGATAAATTTCCAAAGGAGATTCCTGAGTGGACAGAAAGGGTGATAGGGTAAAGTTGGGCACTGATGCTTGTGTGGAACATTGCGTGTTTTGACAAAACTCAAGACACTCCAAACACATTTTGTGATACTTTGAACTACACATTAGTATTCTGTGGTATTCTGTAAATTTGAAATACATTTGCTTCATTTGGATGAATCTTAAAATCAGACATGATTGCTGTTATACTAACCAACAAGCAAAAAGGGAAAATACCCCTTAGAGACATGAATAAGGCTATCCTATTTTACCAGTTAAGTAAAAGGACCAAGACCAGGGCTATAAGTAAGCATAGGTTTGAAGTTTTATCTATATGTCTTTTAATGAAAATTTGTAAAGTTTGTAGTGTTTCAAAAAGATTGATATTGTGGCCTTCTAGAGTTTTTGATTTTTCAGTGACTGGGAGAACAGTGCAGATCAAGACTGAGGTTGTATGGATAAAGCATCATCCAATCAGAGCTTGAAACAGCTGACTTTGCTAGAGGTTGACCTGCATTGAAATGCACTGGCAAATATACTGGAGAGGGAGGAGGGAAAGGGTGACTTGCCTGGCATCTAACTGTGTTCTGCCTGGCTCCAGCTAAGCCTATTTAGTCATGAACATCATACTCATCCAAACCGTTAAAAGTTACTCTCTTGATTTCACTTTATATGAATGTGCATAAAATGAGGGAAATAATCTCTTGGGGTAATAAAGAGACTTTCCATATCCATTGTGCATAATCCATAATTGTCACTGTGTTGTTGTTTCTGATTCTGTTGCACATCTATGTCTGTCTCTCTGAGCATATCCATCCCACCAGTGAAGGCCAGGACCCTTCAGGATTGTAGCTCTCCCTCCCTCCCCACTCCCATGCTTTACTTGCTATGCTGCCCCAAAAGAAACCATATTAGTGTAAGCCTCAGGAGCTCAAGGTATGGGCTTGTTAACTTTAATTTGTCGCTCCTTTTACATTTATCACAAAATGATCTCATCACAAAAAGGCCTGAATTTCACGCTTTTACTGGCTTGCAAACAAGCCAGTTCCTCCCCTATTTTTATCCAACACGGAAAAAGCTCTTTATGTTTCTATGATCAGATAAAATCTGTATTGACGTTTCTTTTCCTGTGGGTGTATTTCCCTTCTAGGTATGTAGATTTAAACTATCAGGTCAATGCTGCGTGTTTGCAGTTTCTCTGTTTCAGCAAATGAAAAGCTCCTTGGGAAAGGAGAGCACATCTTTTCCACTAATGAATAAATATTTATTTTCATTTTAAAATGATACATGCTCATTAAAAATAATTTAGAAAAACACATAAAAGTAAAATGAAGAAAAATTAAAGTAATTATTTCTATAATTTAAATATAATCATTAATAACCATTTGATATATTTCCTTACTCTCATTTTCCCCTGAGGATATATTTTTAAAACATGATGTTATCATACTTTCTATGTAATTTTGTGTCCTGCTTTCAAAATTTAACCTAAGAAATATGTAATTACATAGGGCTTATAAACATTTAAAATAAATATGTAATATTCCTGAAGAGGAACAGCTCATTTAACCTAAATGTCCAACAAGAGCATTATTATTATTATTTATTTTTTATATCTCCACAATACCTTGCATAAACAGTAAATTCAACAAATAATAAACAAATAAAAGTTCAAATCAGTATATGTTTTTAAATTTTTTGTGATAAAAATCTTAAATTTATGAATATAGACAGATTGATGAATTCCCATGTACTCACCACGAGCTTGCACAGTGACTAACTGATGGCCTGTCATTTTCTCACTATATCGCCACGTTGTTTTGGAGCAAACCCCAGACGTTATAGCATTTAGTACATCATTATTTCAGATCCATCACGATATTTTTTACATGTTAATGTTGAAAACTATTCAGATAAATAGTTCTTATTATTGCATATAGTAGTATTTTTCTTCATAGTATCCTGACATCATATTTTCTAATATGTAACACTTTATTGTAAAATCTCATCAGTGAGTTTCCTAATATTCTTAAACACATCTGTAAGCCCGAGGGCAATTTGGCTGCCTAGAGAAATATTTCACAGATTTTACTAGGTTTCTTGGGAGAACTATTTTTCTTTTGGTACTTTTTTTACTTGACTCAACTTTAGGATGATAATTTGCATGCCAGATTTATACAGCATTAATTATACTCATTATTGGGTTTAAGCATGTGTTGAATACAATTCCTTACCTGAGGTGAAAGGAAAGCATAGTCCCCTGACTACTTAGAACTCCAGTCTGGCTGCAGCCAACCAATACCAGGTAAATACGGCAAATCAACTTAAATCAAATGTAACAGTGGCTTTAAAAGTTTATAAGTTTTAATTAAGGTTATTGGCAGATATGGAAAAAAATCATGTGATGGGTATGTGAGGCATTTAGAAATCTGTAAAAGGGGGAATTATATAATAAAAGTCTGAATCATATTTTTAAAAGCACCATGCTTGGGGGAAAGAAATTATGCGTTGTATAACAAAGGTGTTCTCTGTGCCTGTATTATTGCTCTAGTTTATTCTAAAAATATTTTAGAGAACCCTCTATGATCCAGCTTTCTATGGCTAGCCTAGATGCTTTACACACACAGTTCCACAAATGAGGAATGCTCTGTACAAATAAAGTTGTCTGTAGAGAATCTGTATCTGGAGTCTTGTGCTGGCGCACTGTCTTTGAACCGTAGGTCAGTGACTATTCAGTAGTGATGGGCTGTCCAACAGGTGTATTACACTCATCAGAAATTCAAGATGTAACTATGCAACATACTGCATCAGTATAAACTGAATTTATGTGTTACTCAGATCTATTTAATCTTAGAAGCACATTTTCCATTGGCCTCAAAAGTGAGTAGCTAGAATATTGATGTGCCTAACGGTTGGGGAAGAAAAAAAGTTTCTCCACAACACTAAATCTCTAGAAAAATATGAGGGTTTACAATATGGACATATACAAAATATTTTCAGCCAAAACTGGTAGAGCAAAGCACATGGAAAAAAAGAGAAAAATCATAACATTAGCAATAAACAATCCCAAGCAAACAGAGAGCATCTGTAACATTTGTCAGATTAGATGGTGTAAACAATACAATACAATACAAACTCTTTTTTTCTTTCCATTTCTTCTTCTCCTCTGAATCTTCTGATAATTTCTGTTTCTCCTTTACTCTGAGCCTGTCATCATCATCATTAAAATATCAGAAAAGGTTAGAAATATATCTGATGGCTTGGCTAAGGCAGGTGTCATAAGAAAAGACAGGTAGGAACTAGCCATTTTACTATTTTAAAGCTGCAAGTCTTCTTCACTTCTTTCAGCATCCTGTTCCTACATGTGGTATTAGATTATGTGTCTCATAACACATAAACCTAGAATATAAACTGCCTTTTAAAAAGACCCATAAGTTTACCCATGGTTCTTTCTAGCTTATGTATTACATATTTCACCCAAGTGAACCATCAGTGCCTCATCATTCTAATAGCTGTAATAACAATAATTATTATTAATGATAGCATTTGCTTCATGGTGTATGTACACCTATACATTTTCCTCTTGCTTCATGTTTCCTTATCCTTGGCCCCTTTGGCTCTTGGTGCTGGTTCAATTGTTGTTACATTTGTGACCTCATTTATCCTCAAGCTATAAGACATTTATTAGAATAAACTAGTACAATACACCCTCCACCTTCTTCTCCCCAGTTAAGCTCAGGATTGTGGTTTGATGACTCTGCTTACATAAGGCAGAGAATCCTTTGCAATACCCCCACCAAACAAGATTTTTATTTTAGACCTAACGATACTAATAGATGTCACAAAAGAAAGATAAGTGGTTTGTTCAGATCATCAGATCCCTGTTTAATGAAGCTGGCATATTTTCTGAATAAACTTTATTGGATGCATAACACAGGATCATGCACAACTGCCATAGGATGGGATTTATGACATTCCTTAATGAGGTAACTTTGGTAATTCTGCTCTACTTAGGGTGGTGAGGAAAGGATAAAAACCCCACTCAAGACAAAAATATTCAAGAAAGTCATTCTCTAGTCAGCTCATTCCTTTCGTGTTGGAAGTGTTAAAGAGCGAAATCTTATTTTTTTCCTCCTCTTACCCAGAGAATACTTTTTTTTTACCTAGAATCTGTGATATGAAGAATATGCTTTGTAGATGATCTTACTGTATGTGGATTGCTGCATGGGAAACCACACTAGGCTCCATAGAGAACTGGTTCTCTATGTTCTGTCCTCTTCCATGAAAACACTTCTAACCATACTGGTGATGTGTACATTTTGGTCAAAAGTAATTTTCTTTCTTGGTATTTGATGGCCACTCTGTGAATTAACCTAATGTATTTGTGGTATGGAAATCTGTAACCTCTCAATACTAAGTTTAAAGGCTCTTTTAATTAATTACTGAAAGGCACTTTAGCCCTTAACTATTTCTCTCTTTGGAGAAACAAGTTGATTGGTTAATCATGTCTTTGTTTATTTTTATTGTTGTTGCTTTACACATTGCACATAAAACAGGAAGGAGGAAAGGCTGTTTGTAAGAGGTAATTACAATGGCAAAATTGTATTTTCTCTAACTGTTCTTATTTTCTCATGTCTGATTATATCAAGACCTGCACTCTTGAAGTGGGTTTTAGTTTTGCTAAGAAAATGATAAGAGGAGAAGAATAAATCCAGCTCTATAAAGTGATGTCAAACACAACTTGACACAATTACAAATTTCTTTTTTTTGACTTTTATTTTAGATTCAGAGGATACATGCGCAGGCTTGTTACCTAGGTATATTGCGTGATGCTGAGGTTTGGGGTATGAATTATCCCATCACCCAAATACTGAGCATGTACTGAACAGTTAGTTTTTCAACCCTTGCCCTCCTCTCTTCCACACCTCTCTAGTAATTCCCAGTGTCTATTGTTGCCATCTTTATGTCCATAAGTACCCATTTAATCAAACCCTGTTCTTCTACTTTGGGAACCTTATCTTTTTTTGTTTTTTTTTGTTTTTGTTTTTGTTGTTGTTGTTGTTGTTGTTGTTGTTTTGACATGGAGTCTCACTCTGTGACCCGGGCTGGATTGCAGTGGTGCAGTCTTGGCTCACTGCGACTTCTGCCTCCCAGGTTCAAGTGATTCTCATGCCTCAGCCTCCCAAGTAGCTGGGATTACAGATGCAGGCCACCATGCCCAGCTAATTTTGGTATTTTTAGTAGAGACGGGGTTTCACCATGTTGCCCAGGCTGGTCTCAAACTCCTGGCCTCAAGTAATCCACCCAATTTGACCTCCCAAAGTGGTGGGATTATGGGCATGAGCCACCACACCCGACCACTGGGAAGACCGTGGTTTCTGGTCATATCTTTTGATAATAAGGATCCAGAGCAAAGAAGAAACAGAAACTGCTTTTAAGACCTTTGGCGATCCAAACTGTTAGGAGGATCTCACAGGCCTAGCAGACCCTTAAGATCCTCTATTACTTCTTGGATGACGTGTCCAGCCCTTTGTAGAATCAGAACTCTCTCAATTTTCTTTAGATCAAATAAAACCCAAGGGGCTAAGTGGATTTCCAGGTCATTCATTTTTTCAATAAACATATATTTGTTTATTTGTTATTATTTCAACAAACTATGTGACAGGTAAACATGAACTCACTTTTTTTTTTACCTTCCAACTCCTTTTATTTACTTATTTATTTTCCTTTAAGCAAAGAAATCTCCTTATGGATTGTTAAGGGCCTTGTGCATATTTGCATGTAGCCAAAGATTCAGTCTCTTGCAGGAACTCCGGTTGTCAACTGGTGATCTTGCCTTTGTCTTTTCTCATAGTTCTGCCTGTGGCGCCTGTCACTAGCAGTCAAATAAGGACGATTTTACCATTCTCTCCTGCTGCTCTAATTTTTTTTAGTGCCGGTACATGAATTTGTTATTCTTTATAATTCCCTTTGAAGTTGGAAATCCAAGGGGAATCTAAAACCGACCAGATGTTTCTGCTGCTGGAAAGGAAAGAGAGTAAGGATTAAGTTTAACAAAAACTTGGTCTCAAGGAAAAAAAAAAATCATTTCAGCTGGAAATCATCTTTAAATGCATTCATTTGCTACGTATCTGTTAGTTAATTTACATTTACTGGTCCTTTGTAGGCAATATTCTCTATCAGTGTACTCTGGGGAAAAAAATCATACATTTTGTGAACAAATAGACCCATGCTGTGGTTTGCTCAGGCCCATTTCCCTTATGGAGTTTTAGTTCTATTACTCTGCATATTTTTCACACATGCCTTACCGTGAAGTTATTCTGTTGTTGCTGTTATTGCTGTTGTTGTTGTTGAGGGATCACTATCACGTCACATAAAGTTTGGAGGCCAGTTCTGCAAACTGATCCAAAAGGGTGAGGTCAATGCAGCCTGCGGTTAGGGAGGGAAGGAAGGAAGCTCTGCCAAACTGCTTAGCCTTTATGGAGAACTTCATTCTCGTTAGAGATGTAGATCAAAACAAGAACAAGAGTGATGAAGACCTTCAGGGGAAATAAAGAGAAAGTCTTGTGGTCTTTCAGGGATTCAGATGACGTTGCAGACAGTGAATAAACAGATCTAGAAATGAAAAATGATAGAGAAAGGTATATTAGAAAACAAAAGAGAAAGGGGTATCTGTGAGGCACATTTATAGGACCTTTCAGAATGGGTGCCCAAGGCTTCAGGCTCCAATACACAAAGGAAAGAATAATTTAAAAATAAAATTAGAGAAGAGTCTTAAAAATCAATCAGAATGTTTTGGTGGTTTGCTTAATACTTCACAAAAGCACTGGATTGAAGAAACGGATATTGTATTTGTTTGTTTCCTACACAGCATCTCTCACACTATCCTCCTCTGTTGCTCTCTGGATTTCCCAGGCTTCCCTAGGTTTTCAGAAGGATGGAAAATCCTGTGAATAACTGCTTCTCACTCCTTACCTTGCTCAGTGGATTAAACATTTGGAAATATTTCTCACACCTCACCATCACAAGGGATGAATACTCACCACTCAGAGTTTCTATTACCCTACCCTATCTTATTTTTAAATAGAAAGTCTGAGTCCTCAGTAATTATATTAAGCTTCTTAAGCTGCACATATCAATTGCATATACCATTTTAAGCATTTTTTCAGTCTTTTTAAAGAGAGAGTAGAGAAAAAGACAGAGAGAAATCACTTAGCAGCTGATTCACTTATTTTAAGCAGCTTTCTTCATTTTAAAATATAAAAAATTCAGGTCCTAGAACATTGGGTGATTTGAATGTTCTATAAAGATTTGAAAAAAAGATTTTCTTTTAAAAAAATTATACGTTCTACATTCAGGGACCTGGATTTTCAATTTAGTTCTTAAAAAAAAATAGGTTGATGAAGTAAAGGAGTTTTCAATCTAAACACTTTTCTGCTTCCTTTTCATTTATTTATTATTATTATTACTGTTCTCTTTTGTCAAAGCATATGGTATGAAAAGCATTTATGTTGGTCTCACTACTGACAGAGCTTAACCTAATAATTCAAGACTTGGAACTTGGTGGTTCAATAAAGGAAACACTGTTTGAGGTATTTTCCATTCAAACTAGCATCAAAAGTTTTTAATTAACACCATCAGAAATTAATGGACTGAATGAATGCAAGACAGGGTTCCTACATACCCCTTTACGGGGAACAAGACAGCAAGTGGGATCCATTGTGTATGTTTGTATTTTATAATGTATTTTTATTTACTTATTGAAGCAGAGTCCCAGCTGCACATTGCGTAGCAGAGCTACAAGAGTGAAACCTGTGGAGGGCTGCTTCACTCCAGCAGTTTCTTTTGCTCACTGATTGTTGTCCTGAGTTCTTTGTGATTGTAATTGGTTAGAAAGTTTGAAATTAGCAAGTCCTTGTCAGCTCATGAAAGCTTTGAAATCATGAGGCTTGATACAGCTATCAAGCCTGCTGATGCCTAATCACTTTTCGGGCTAAGAACCTCCAGAGCGGTGAACATTCTCAGTCCCCAGGCTTTACCTCAATCACCAATTCACCACCCTCTGGAGCTCCTTGTCTTGGATGGTGGCTTTGTTTGGGGCCCTTTCTTTTCCATCACTGAAGCCTACTGCGGGATGAACAGATTTTGGACTGAGTAATGGGGATGGGGGTTGTTAGGAAATGAGAGCAAATGGGAAAACAGAATGATGTAGAGGATCAAGGGACTAGGGAGGAAGGAAAAGGGGTAGAAAGAGCATAAAAGAAAAAGGAAGCAGGATATAAGATGCAAAGAGCTTTGTAAATATTGACATTTGGATTCTGTGCAACTGGATTTGGTATCTCAGGATAGAACTCACTGATAGAGCCTAAATGGTCCCCAGGGCTCTTTATTTTTTCAGACCTTTTTTTAAAAGACTTGCCCACTCATTGTCAAAGGGGAGACATGTGTGTTCACATTAGAGACCATAACCTACCTATCACTGCCAACAGCCCATTTGTGGGGATTAGGAATACAATATTTTCCTTTATACATTATACTAGAGGAATGAGGGGTTTAACTCCTCTCCTGTAACCATAAAAGTATCAATGGTTTATCCTTATGCTCTGAGTCCCCAAACCAGTTTTCTCTGGAAAACTCTTTCACAGCCCTGTGAATTTTTAAATAACCTCCCCTCCATCCTTGTAGCAATGCAGGAGCTGCTCAGGCAGGGTTAACTAAAGTAGATAAATATTGTCAGCAATGATGAAATGTTTACAAATGCTTAAAGGTCTTAATAACTTTCTGTGTATCTAACCCATTTATGTTCAAAGACCTCAATCTTCATACATTTAGGTGCAACTCCTAACCTTTCCCAATTTCTCCTATATTTTAATAAAAACAAAAATAAATACAAACCAGATACAACAACAACGGAAATCTTAATGCCATGAATTCAGAATGTCAGAACAATTTTCAATATGCCCCATTATAGCAAAATGCTGCAAAAATGCATCAGCATTTTGGGAAAAGCTCCCTAAAGTAGTTCAACCATTTATTCCCTGAAATACGGGAAGATGAATACGTATTAGACTCCAAGAAGAAACTAATAGGTGAATGAATGTCAGGGTTTTCATAAGCACTGCTAAAAATCTGATCTTCACATCATAGCAAGAGAATCAGTTAAGCCTATTAGCAACACATCTTTTTTCTATTTCTTAGCTGGACAGTGTAGGATTTACTGTCCCAAAGTCTGACTTCTTACAGGAGTCAGAGAAGACACCTTGTGTGGAATATAATTTAGTAAAGAAGATGCAGCATAACCTTCCCCAGACCATCCTTTAAAGGATGCAATATCAGACTCCACAGTATCTTATACACCACTTCCCCCAACCCCAAGTCTTTACAGGCTCCTATAGCAGATATGTCTGTCGAAATCCTGTCATAGTCCCTCAGATATGTCAGGCAACACCGTAATGGTCCTTTCAGCTGCACCTGAAGCCATTCTCTGCTAACCCAGACTCCCACCTCAAGTATGCTTTTCCCTCTGCCCCAGGACATTTTTCAATGCTGGGAGATCTAAAAAAGTCTAGACAGGATTGGCAGAGTGAGGCTTAGAAGAGAGGAACTTAATACCCTGGGGGAAACCCCCAACCAAAGGAGGACTAGAGCTGGAAAAAGAAATGTTCCAGCCTTTGTTTCTTTCTGATGTCTACTCTGGAGCCATTTTGTACAAATCTCAGAGATCCTAGCCAATCCTTATTACAGCTAGCGCTCGACTTATGACCACGATTGGGACCGGCAGAGCGGTCGTAACACGATTTGGTCGTAAGTTGAGTAGGCTATATGTACAGTTGAAATGGTGCCCGCAGAGATGGTAGTGCTGCCGGAAGCTGGTCCGCACTGTCGTAGGCCCAATTGGGCAACGTTTGCGCTGCCAGACGCGGAGCGGTCGTGGCTAGCGATTGTGGTCGTAAAGTCGAATGGTTGTAAATTGCATAGGTCGTAAGTCAATCAATACCTGTATTATCTTGCCCTCTGAGATTACCTGCCAAGCTACTGCCTGTACCCCAGCCTTTGGAGAGAACCTAAAATGAGCCAGGTACTCAGGTTGGTTTGTTTGTATTAATCAATTTGCAGCAACTTCATCACTATTGTTGACTGCCCCTGTGAATTATTGCCTACTCTTAGCCTTATTCCCAAAGCTAGATAGAATCCCAATTGCTCACCTCAGTATATTATAACACATGAAGGGAGAGACATTGTTTTATTCACTTGTGGCCTCCTGAATCTAGTGCTGCCCAGGCACATAGTTGGTGCTCAGTTAATGTTTGTTGAATGAATTAATAAAGGCATAGTTTATACCAATAAATTTTGCCAATAATAAGAGATACTAGTTTGTTTCAATCAAGTGTGAAATTTGTTACAACAAATTTGTTACTAATAAATTTCTGTAAGTGTGTGTGTGTGTGTGTGTATATATATATATATATATATTTTTTTTTTTTTTTTTGAGACTGTTTCTCACTCCATCAACCAGGCTGGAGCACAGTGGCACAATCTCAGCTGATTGCAACTTCTGCCTCCAAGGTTCAAGGGATTCTCCTGCCTCAGCCTCTTAAATAGCTGGGATTACAGCCATATGCCACCATGCCCACCTAATTTTTATATTTTTAGCAGAGACGTGGTTTCTTCGTGTTGGCCAGGCTGGTCTTGAACTCCTGATCCCCAAGTGATCCACCCACCTCAGCCTCCCAAGTGCTAGGATTACAGGCATAAGCCACCATGCCTGACCTGAAGTATAGGTTTATGGTTTACTCTTTTAAAAATTTAATTAAAACAAACACAAGATTATTCTGATGATAAAGTCACACTTCTACACTTATGTTTTCTAATATGTTTTATTACGTGTGAGAAAACAGGTGATGTTTCAGTTCGTACTCCAAAAAACTGCAAATAACCCTTGGTTAAACCCATGGGAATGTGTTAGAATCTAAATATCTCACTTGTACATCAAGGTTGGGGGGAAGTGTTGAGAACTTCAGAGTCCTACTGTTAGAATGGTGGCAGACCATTTGAAGTATCTGATCAAGGTCATCAGGCTTTTAAGTGATTCTTTTTGGGGGGATATTTGTTACTGTGATTGCATGAAGCCAGCCTAGAACAAGAGCTAGTGAAATCCTGCTGGTGCCTGTTTCCTAGGCAGAAATGTAAGACCCATTCTATCCATACAGCACTGGGGACGAGTCCATCTTTTGTGAGACAGATTAGTAAGGCTCCAGAACACAAATGACAATAGAATGGAAAGTTCAGAACTCTCCTTTTGTACCTCAGTGTCTAAGATATGGATATGTAAAGATTTTTTTCTGGGGTATGGTGACCAAGATGATCACTTTAACATCATAAGCCTAATTCTTTTTAATCAAATGTCCCAGTCTGGACTGAAGAAACTCAAGGCTGAGAAATAGTCCAGCAAAAGGTACCATAATTTTCCAAGTAGTTTACTTTGGCTCCAGGTACGTGCAAGAAAACATGATAGTGCATGTTAACTATATTTCTCTCTGAAATAAAGAAATCCTACTTTTAGAAAAGTTTATCAAACGTTTAATCTAGAAAGATAAACTATTGACAACTATAGAATTTGTCCCCCTGGAAAATACCTAAAGTCACTGCTCATTTCATCTTTACTAACATTTCATTAGTTGAAGCAAGTCACTTAACCAAGCTCAAAGCAAGAGACCAAGATATATATTTCATCTCCCACATTAACACATACTCTACTGAGAGTTACTTTAAAGTCATCTGGTAAAGTTCATGCGTGTAAAGTTCTAATATAGAGAGGGAATGAAGAATTAGAGAAAATAATTCAGTCTATCACATATATTATTGGTTTGGACTAAGAAAAAAATGGCTTGAATAAACAACTTAAGGAGCCTAATGAGGTATAAGGGACTTTCGTGTTAATGGTTGATACCACATTTATAATCACAGTCTCTCTAATCACCTCAGGGGCTTTTATCATAGATTGCTTTTGAATTCATCAATTACAGTAAACACTGAATAGAAAATAAGGGTCAGATAAAACACAGTAGGTTATAGATAAAGAGCTTGGATTATATTCCAGCTCTATCTCTGAGGGTGAAATTTCACACATTTCTACTGATTTTTCCCCCCTCAGTATTATGATCTCAAAATAGGAATATTACTCTTTTTTATTTTTTCTTACTATAGAAAGCACACAAAGGCAGTGTAGAATTCTGTGTATAGCATAAACTACAAGAGGACAATTAAAATCACCCATAATCACATGGAAATAATTTATTTTCAAACTTTGAGGATATACCTTTCTAATCATTCTTTTTCTCCTGTGCATATGTACTCTTATTGTGTTTAGTAAAACACTGTGAACACTGTTCCTACTTTGTCTGTTAAATTTGTGTTGTGAGTAACATTCTATGCCTTTAAATAATCTTCAGTGTCATTTTAGTGAAGATTTATTCCACATTCACTATTCTTTTTTTGTGAAAATTAAGTCAAATGTCGTAAAGTCTTTAAAAAGCAGAATATACTGTGAAAATAAAGGTATTATTATTATTATAGAATTTTAGAGATTGAAGAAAAAAGAGAAAGTGACTAACATTTAATGAAGACCTACTCCGTGTCATGCCATTTGCTTAGAATTTTGTTTAAGCCATTTCATTAATAACCTTTCAAGCTAATGAAGCAGTATAGCATGATGGTTAAACTCTGTGGGCTATAGGTTGTCAAGTTTAGCTGCACAGCTGCTAACTAGCTTTATGACTTTTCAAATGTTTATCTTCTTTTTGGCTTAAGTTTCTCTGTTAAAAAGTGGCAATGATAATAATAGCACTCTCCTCCAAAAGATTGTTGTAGGATTAAATGATTGGATATGTACAAAATGTTAGGAACAGTAGTATTCAATAAAAGTTAGCTATTATTTGCTACGTTTCCCACTACTCCATAAACCCTTCTATTAAAATACAAATCCACATTGATTTTGACTATTGTGGTATAGACGTGGGTTCTAAGAAGAGGAAGTGTAAAATAAATGGAAAAGGCCAATGACTTTACATTTTTTAATCCTGGCTCCCAGCCTTCTTATAATTTTGCCTCTCGGAATTTAGTTAAAATTTACAGGCCAGGCACAGTGGCTCACGCCTGTAATCCCAGCACTTTGTGAGGCCGAGGCAGCAGATCACCTGAGGTCAGCAGTTTGAGACCAGCCTGGCCAACATGGCAAAACCCAGACTCTACTAAAAATACAAAAATTAGCCAGGTGTTGTGGCATATGCCTAGAGTCCCAACTACTTGGGAGGCTAAGGCAGAAGAATCGCTTGAACCCAGGAGACGGAGGTTGCAGTGAGCCAAGATCGCACCACTGCATTCCAGCCTGGGTGATGGAGCAAGACTCCATCACAAAAAAATATATATATAAATATATATACACTCAGTTATGTTTTTATTTAAAATGAGTAAATACTAACAATCTAAGGGTTTTTAAATGAGAAGTTAAATGAGATAATATATGTTTAGCGTCTACCATCTTTTTTTGTTTGTAAAAGCTTAGATAAAGTCATACATATGATGCAATGATTCTGCAACGTTTACCTGGAAACTACTGACTTTGAAGTTACTCACCTCAAATCTTTAAATATATATTGTTTAAAAGCACAGGTAAAATGATACCTATATCTTCAATGTAGAGGTGAAGGCAGTGTTAACGAGATCCTATAGTTGACTGAAGAGTTGGTTACAGCAAAGCTCTTCATTGCCCTTAAATTTTCTCTCTCGTTAATACAGTAGGATCAATTTTAAGTGCATTTTATGCGTGCATTTCAAAATTCTTCTTTTAAAAAAGAATGGAAACAGTTTTCAGAGTGATGCTGATATTGGTTGATGATGCCAAGGCACCAATGGAGAGTGTATTTTTTAAATTGGATATGTTCTTATTTTCTTGTTTGTTGATTTTTAAAGTCAATCCAAATGTGAAGGGGAAAAATATCAAAATTTGCCAATTTGAAAAGAACAAAACCAGCTAAACCTTCTTTTAAAATTTCTAAGCTATTATGAAAATATTACAGACAAAAGATTATACATGAAAGATTTTTTTATGAAGAATCAGATTGCTTTGCCTTTCTTTAGTCATTTCAAAAATCTTTGTCAGATATGAAAAAGAAATATACTCAAAATGAAGAGTAAATATAATTAAAATGGTTCCTTGCCTTGACATATAAGCTTCTTATGGGCAAAAATTTGTATGAGGTTAATATTGTAAAACTTGGATTTAAAAGAAAGAATAAGAAATAATAGGCAGAGAGAGGAAGGGGAGAGGAAGAAGTTTGATTTTTGTAAGAGCAAACAGAAAATGATAGAAAATGAAATGATGTTAAATCATTAGCTGCTTTTAATAAGACAGTTTTATATATATATATNATCCTTTAAAGGATGCAATATCAGACTCCACAGTATCTTCCCCCAACCCCAAGTCTTTACAGGCTCCTATAGCAGATATGTCTGTCGAAATCCTGTCATAGTCCCTCAGATATGTCAGGCAACACCGTAATGGTCCTTTCAGCTGCACCTGAAGCCATTCTCTGCTAACCCAGACTCCCACCTCAAGTATGCTTTTCCCTCTGCCCCAGGACATTTTTCAATGCTGGGAGATCTAAAAAAGTCTAGACAGGATTGGCAGAGTGAGGCTTAGAAGAGAGGAACTTAATACCCTGGGGGAAACCCCCAACCAAAGGAGGACTAGAGCTGGAAAAAGAAATGTTCCAGCCTTTGTTTCTTTCTGATGTCTACTCTGGAGCCATTTTGTACAAATCTCAGAGATCCTAGCCAATCCTTATTACAGCTAGCGCTCGACTTATGACCACGATTGGGACCGGCAGAGCGGTCGTAACACGATTTGGTCGTAAGTTGAGTAGGCTATATGTACAGTTGAAATGGTGCCCGCAGAGATGGTAGTGCTGCCGGAAGCTGGTCCGCACTGTCGTAGGCCCAATTGGGCAACGTTTGCGCTGCCAGACGCGGAGCGGTCGTGGCTAGCGATTGTGGTCGTAAAGTCGAATGGTTGTAAATTGCATAGGTCGTAAGTCAATCAATACCTGTATTATCTTGCCCTCTGAGATTACCTGCCAAGCTACTGCCTGTACCCCAGCCTTTGGAGAGAACCTAAAATGAGCCAGGTACTCAGGTTGGTTTGTTTGTATTAATCAATTTGCAGCAACTTCATCACTATTGTTGACTGCCCCTGTGAATTATTGCCTACTCTTAGCCTTATTCCCAAAGCTAGATAGAATCCCAATTGCTCACCTCAGTATATTATAACACATGAAGGGAGAGACATTGTTTTATTCACTTGTGGCCTCCTGAATCTAGTGCTGCCCAGGCACATAGTTGGTGCTCAGTTAATGTTTGTTGAATGAATTAATAAAGGCATAGTTTATACCAATAAATTTTGCCAATAATAAGAGATACTAGTTTGTTTCAATCAAGTGTGAAATTTGTTACAACAAATTTGTTACTAATAAATTTCTGTAAGTGTGTGTGTGTGTGTGTGTATATATATATATATATATATTTTTTTTTTTTTTTTTGAGACTGTTTCTCACTCCATCAACCAGGCTGGAGCACAGTGGCACAATCTCAGCTGATTGCAACTTCTGCCTCCAAGGTTCAAGGGATTCTCCTGCCTCAGCCTCTTAAATAGCTGGGATTACAGCCATATGCCACCATGCCCACCTAATTTTTATATTTTTAGCAGAGACGTGGTTTCTTCGTGTTGGCCAGGCTGGTCTTGAACTCCTGATCCCCAAGTGATCCACCCACCTCAGCCTCCCAAGTGCTAGGATTACAGGCATAAGCCACCATGCCTGACCTGAAGTATAGGTTTATGGTTTACTCTTTTAAAAATTTAATTAAAACAAACACAAGATTATTCTGATGATAAAGTCACACTTCTACACTTATGTTTTCTAATATGTTTTATTACGTGTGAGAAAACAGGTGATGTTTCAGTTCGTACTCCAAAAAACTGCAAATAACCCTTGGTTAAACCCATGGGAATGTGTTAGAATCTAAATATCTCACTTGTACATCAAGGTTGGGGGGAAGTGTTGAGAACTTCAGAGTCCTACTGTTAGAATGGTGGCAGACCATTTGAAGTATCTGATCAAGGTCATCAGGCTTTTAAGTGATTCTTTTTGGGGGGATATTTGTTACTGTGATTGCATGAAGCCAGCCTAGAACAAGAGCTAGTGAAATCCTGCTGGTGCCTGTTTCCTAGGCAGAAATGTAAGACCCATTCTATCCATACAGCACTGGGGACGAGTCCATCTTTTGTGAGACAGATTAGTAAGGCTCCAGAACACAAATGACAATAGAATGGAAAGTTCAGAACTCTCCTTTTGTACCTCAGTGTCTAAGATATGGATATGTAAAGATTTTTTTCTGGGGTATGGTGACCAAGATGATCACTTTAACATCATAAGCCTAATTCTTTTTAATCAAATGTCCCAGTCTGGACTGAAGAAACTCAAGGCTGAGAAATAGTCCAGCAAAAGGTACCATAATTTTCCAAGTAGTTTACTTTGGCTCCAGGTACGTGCAAGAAAACATGATAGTGCATGTTAACTATATTTCTCTCTGAAATAAAGAAATCCTACTTTTAGAAAAGTTTATCAAACGTTTAATCTAGAAAGATAAACTATTGACAACTATAGAATTTGTCCCCCTGGAAAATACCTAAAGTCACTGCTCATTTCATCTTTACTAACATTTCATTAGTTGAAGCAAGTCACTTAACCAAGCTCAAAGCAAGAGACCAAGATATATATTTCATCTCCCACATTAACACATACTCTACTGAGAGTTACTTTAAAGTCATCTGGTAAAGTTCATGCGTGTAAAGTTCTAATATAGAGAGGGAATGAAGAATTAGAGAAAATAATTCAGTCTATCACATATATTATTGGTTTGGACTAAGAAAAAAATGGCTTGAATAAACAACTTAAGGAGCCTAATGAGGTATAAGGGACTTTCGTGTTAATGGTTGATACCACATTTATAATCACAGTCTCTCTAATCACCTCAGGGGCTTTTATCATAGATTGCTTTTGAATTCATCAATTACAGTAAACACTGAATAGAAAATAAGGGTCAGATAAAACACAGTAGGTTATAGATAAAGAGCTTGGATTATATTCCAGCTCTATCTCTGAGGGTGAAATTTCACACATTTCTACTGATTTTTCCCCCCTCAGTATTATGATCTCAAAATAGGAATATTACTCTTTTTTATTTTTTCTTACTATAGAAAGCACACAAAGGCAGTGTAGAATTCTGTGTATAGCATAAACTACAAGAGGACAATTAAAATCACCCATAATCACATGGAAATAATTTATTTTCAAACTTTGAGGATATACCTTTCTAATCATTCTTTTTCTCCTGTGCATATGTACTCTTATTGTGTTTAGTAAAACACTGTGAACACTGTTCCTACTTTGTCTGTTAAATTTGTGTTGTGAGTAACATTCTATGCCTTTAAATAATCTTCAGTGTCATTTTAGTGAAGATTTATTCCACATTCACTATTCTTTTTTTGTGAAAATTAAGTCAAATGTCGTAAAGTCTTTAAAAAGCAGAATATACTGTGAAAATAAAGGTATTATTATTATTATAGAATTTTAGAGATTGAAGAAAAAAGAGAAAGTGACTAACATTTAATGAAGACCTACTCCGTGTCATGCCATTTGCTTAGAATTTTGTTTAAGCCATTTCATTAATAACCTTTCAAGCTAATGAAGCAGTATAGCATGATGGTTAAACTCTGTGGGCTATAGGTTGTCAAGTTTAGCTGCACAGCTGCTAACTAGCTTTATGACTTTTCAAATGTTTATCTTCTTTTTGGCTTAAGTTTCTCTGTTAAAAAGTGGCAATGATAATAATAGCACTCTCCTCCAAAAGATTGTTGTAGGATTAAATGATTGGATATGTACAAAATGTTAGGAACAGTAGTATTCAATAAAAGTTAGCTATTATTTGCTACGTTTCCCACTACTCCATAAACCCTTCTATTAAAATACAAATCCACATTGATTTTGACTATTGTGGTATAGACGTGGGTTCTAAGAAGAGGAAGTGTAAAATAAATGGAAAAGGCCAATGACTTTACATTTTTTAATCCTGGCTCCCAGCCTTCTTATAATTTTGCCTCTCGGAATTTAGTTAAAATTTACAGGCCAGGCACAGTGGCTCACGCCTGTAATCCCAGCACTTTGTGAGGCCGAGGCAGCAGATCACCTGAGGTCAGCAGTTTGAGACCAGCCTGGCCAACATGGCAAAACCCAGACTCTACTAAAAATACAAAAATTAGCCAGGTGTTGTGGCATATGCCTAGAGTCCCAACTACTTGGGAGGCTAAGGCAGAAGAATCGCTTGAACCCAGGAGACGGAGGTTGCAGTGAGCCAAGATCGCACCACTGCATTCCAGCCTGGGTGATGGAGCAAGACTCCATCACAAAAAAATATATATATAAATATATATACACTCAGTTATGTTTTTATTTAAAATGAGTAAATACTAACAATCTAAGGGTTTTTAAATGAGAAGTTAAATGAGATAATATATGTTTAGCGTCTACCATCTTTTTTTGTTTGTAAAAGCTTAGATAAAGTCATACATATGATGCAATGATTCTGCAACGTTTACCTGGAAACTACTGACTTTGAAGTTACTCACCTCAAATCTTTAAATATATATTGTTTAAAAGCACAGGTAAAATGATACCTATATCTTCAATGTAGAGGTGAAGGCAGTGTTAACGAGATCCTATAGTTGACTGAAGAGTTGGTTACAGCAAAGCTCTTCATTGCCCTTAAATTTTCTCTCTCGTTAATACAGTAGGATCAATTTTAAGTGCATTTTATGCGTGCATTTCAAAATTCTTCTTTTAAAAAAGAATGGAAACAGTTTTCAGAGTGATGCTGATATTGGTTGATGATGCCAAGGCACCAATGGAGAGTGTATTTTTTAAATTGGATATGTTCTTATTTTCTTGTTTGTTGATTTTTAAAGTCAATCCAAATGTGAAGGGGAAAAATATCAAAATTTGCCAATTTGAAAAGAACAAAACCAGCTAAACCTTCTTTTAAAATTTCTAAGCTATTATGAAAATATTACAGACAAAAGATTATACATGAAAGATTTTTTTATGAAGAATCAGATTGCTTTGCCTTTCTTTAGTCATTTCAAAAATCTTTGTCAGATATGAAAAAGAAATATACTCAAAATGAAGAGTAAATATAATTAAAATGGTTCCTTGCCTTGACATATAAGCTTCTTATGGGCAAAAATTTGTATGAGGTTAATATTGTAAAACTTGGATTTAAAAGAAAGAATAAGAAATAATAGGCAGAGAGAGGAAGGGGAGAGGAAGAAGTTTGATTTTTGTAAGAGCAAACAGAAAATGATAGAAAATGAAATGATGTTAAATCATTAGCTGCTTTTAATAAGACAGTTTTATATATATATATTTTTTTTTCAATTTTCCAGTATTTTTCATGTGCCCAACACACAGTCATCTCTTTTTAATAGTTAACCAAATGAATGATATTGTCTGGGCCAGCAGCCCCTAACCATTTTGGCACCAGGGACTGGTTTCATGGAAGACAATGTTTCCATGCACTGGAGGTGTGGGGATGGTTTCAGAAGAAACTGTTCTACCTCAGATCATCAGGCATTAGCTTCTCATAAGGAGGACACAGCCTCGATCCCTTGCATGCACAGTTCACAACAGGGTTTGTGCTCCGATGAGAATCTAATGCTGCCGATGATCTGTTAGAGCTCTGGCAGTCATGTTTGCTTGCCCACTGTTCATCTCCTCCTGTACAGCTAAGTTCCTAGCAGGTACCAGTGCCTGAAGCCCACGGGTTGGGGACCACTGGTCAAGGCCACATTAGTTTGTTGTAGGTGCAATGTTTCTGGTAACAGAAATAAATAATTCAGTTGATTCATCATGAAGACCAAATATATATATATACTAAAGACCTACTTTAAATTCATTTTTTAGCAGGTAGTGTGATGTTGTGGTTAAGAATTTACATATTTGAAGACTTACCAGCTGATGACTTAGGTGAGCCTCTGGTTCCTCCTGTATAAAAACTTGGGATTATAAAAATCACCTAGTTCAGACAATTAGAGGGAGAATGAGATAATGCCATAATGCACTTGGCTAGGTTTCTAGCATGTAGTAAGTTCTCACTACATTTTATATATTAGTACATTATATCATTTATAATATGGATAAATATAAGTATTACCTGATGGAGTTGTTATGAAAGTTAATACACATGATTTCAGTGGTACCTAGGACATCTAAAAGTTCAACAGCATATTGAACGTTTGGAAAGACAAGACAAAAAAGATTCATGTTCACAATTTTTCTGAAAAAAAAATCTAATTGGAAAAAGGGATTCTATTTATTAAGAGATAAAAATCAATAATAGTGAACTTAATGTTTATAAAACATTTACCTTCCATTGAGCTCTAACATATATTATCCCATTTAACCCTCACAATAACTACATGAAATTGCTGTTATTATTACTATTTTATACAGAAGGAAACTGAGGCACAGCAAAGTTAAGCACTACTGATTTGTGGCAGTAAACCCTTATATTAGACAAAAAGTGCCTCAGTTTTTAACTACTGTGTTATTCAAAGCAGATGGTGTGCAAATGAATGTGTAAGTGTTGAGAAGATAAAATGAATGCTGCAAGCTGATCAGTCAGGGAAGAGGATCAGAAGTAAGGAAGATGGGGCCTTTAGTAACCAAAATGTTCATCCTGTAACAGATTCTGGCTTCCTATGTTTGAATCCTGACTCCTCTACTTACTGACTCTGTGATCTTGGGCAAGTTTCTAATCTCTCTGTGCCCCTATTTCCTTACCAATAAAACTGGAGTAATAACAGTACTAGCTGGTAGAGTCATTTTGAAGACTTAGTGAGTTAACACATATGATTACAACGGCACGTAGTACATCTAAGAGTTAAATAAAGGTTAGTTAATATTAATATTATTGTTATTGTTATTGGCGACTGAAATACTTTGAATTAGTTTTTCTCTTACTGAGTTAGCATTTAGAATTTTAAGCAAAGTGAATATGTGAAAGGTGTGTATCATTAGAACACTAAAGCATAGTTTTTCTACTTTCGGCCCAAGAACTTTGCTGTAGTCTAATATGATGGGAAAAGAAAAGATTCAATTGAGAGTACTCCATTGTATATTTAGGTGAAATAAATTCAGTAACAGAATATGTTTGTAGCCCTATATGATTCTTTTCTCTTTATGCCCACCCATTGATATTTCTGTTAGCCTCCTTAAGAAAAAAGTAACGTCAAATAAAATATCATTGTTATTTTACTTCTTCTGGACACATAAAGAAATACTATTTTTAAAGATATGCACACAAAAACTTTAAAACAGAATGTTGGGAATGCTAACCCTACAGCTCACACTGTCATGTTTGGTCCATTCCACAAACAGAATAGTAGTGTGCTTAGTAGCTAAAGTATATAGAAATCCCCCCCAAAAAAGTACAGTAACCTATCCATGAGAAAAATATGATAATATTCATTGACAGGGCAACTATAAGGAGCAGTTATCCCAAGCTGTGTATTTCAGACAATGCTGTCAGTTTTTCCACTTTGATGAGTACAGCTGGGCTTGTGATGCAAGGGCAAGAAATTACAGTGTTGCTGGAAGATGAGGGCATTGGCTATGCTGTTAGCTATACAGAAAATAAAATAAAATTAAAAGTTTAAAATATTATATATATATGTATGTATTTGTCAAGGAAAGCAATTATTATGGGCAGCACTTGCCTAGATTTGCTCTCTACTGGTGACCTCAGCAAAAGCAGTTTATAGGATACTTTTTCTTCTGTTTTTTTCCAGAGACCCTTTGAAGGCAGAAAGCTATACCAGAACATCCCAAATTTTTGACTTGCATGTGTATGTGTGTGTTTATGTGTGAATATATTCAAACAAATACTACATTTGAAATGTTTTTCAGTGTTGTGTACTATGTACCCCATGCCACTTTTATATAAATCAAAAAGATATTTCTAATATTAGTATTTACTACTTCATGCTAAGAAAATCAGTTACAGCTCTGTATCTTTGATTTTTTTACTTCACTCATTCATTTATTCATCACCCTCCCATGTAGACAGGGTAGAGCTTAATTTCACATTTTACAAAGTAATTTGAGTTATACGGATTGACGTTATTTTCTGGTACTCATTCGTCGTAATTTACACGTGTTTTTACTAAAAGGAAATCTTTGAGGCTACAAGTTAATAATTAAAAATAGAGCAAGGTACCACATGCTCATTTCTCCCCTTGTTTTCTTTTCTTCTTTTCTTTTTTTTGGATTTTCAAAATACTCATCTGCAAACTTTATTGCATGTAAGTATAGTACCTCTTTATATATGCACCACAACTATTTTTATTGAGCTCTAAAACAGCTAGAATTAAAACTTGTCCAAGGCCCCAAAGCCTGTTCTTCACAAAGGAACCTTTCTTGTTCGATTGTTAGAATGTGTTTTGAATGATGCATAACTAAGTAGAGTAACTAAACAATTGCTTTTGAGCATCTGGAGCTTGCCCATTAAGATTTCTATAGCCCTTTATTTTCCTTTCTGTGGTTTAAGAAGTGATTCACATTCAATATATGAAAGTTCTGGGTTCAGCCCCTTGAGCTTTTGATAGAAGAATCTTCATGAATCAAATAAGTAAAACAAATAATGTAAGAGCTGAAGACAATTGAGCTCATGTAAGTGTATGCACCAAAATATTTTCTTCCTGGAAAGAAAAGGTATCTCCTATACATTTTGGTTTCCTGAATTTAGATCTAGAAATGCACGATTGTTTTCTTAGAGTGTATTTCTTAGGATGTGGATGTGGGAGACTGTAAATAACTGATTCAAAATTTACCTGGAAATTCGTACAATAGTATCAGTACTTTTCAGATAGAAAAAGCATTACCTACATATCGGGGATACGTTATAAATATATTTCAACTAAGCAAAAGCATAGTCAAAGGCCTTCATAATGCTAGATGTTAGATGTTGCACTGAGATATTTTCCCTACAAATAAAAGACCAAAGTGTATAAAACCTCAGGACATGTGGCTGAGTTAGAATTACAATGCAGCTGTCATTTTTGCATTTCCTGGCTTTCATGAATCATTACTAGTGATCCTCTGTCATTTAAATCAGTTGAGAACATGGATTTATCTTAATTTTCACCCTTTGTTTCCCTTTTTTGTGATAACAGTTATGAGATATGATGATGTAAAGTGTTTCTACTTATAATGGCTTCAGCCTTGTCCCTTGGCAGCCTAAATCTTCTGGCTAATTCACTGATCAGTTAAATAGTCGAGGTTATTATTATTATAATAATTATTTTACATTTATATAGCACTTTCCTCCAAGGGGCCCAAGGCATTTTACACACAGTAAATTACCAAATAGGAATTAATCCTCATATCACCCTATGGGGTAGGTACAGCCACATAAATGAAATTCTACAGAAGTACCGCCTGTGTCACAGGGCTGAGCTCTACCCCAACCCCCAGTGAACCTACCCTGCCTACCTGAAGATAAAGAAGAATGCTGTTGGCATGGCAGGGGAAAGCTGGAAGAAAGATCTTGGGAAAATGGCCCTGTATCCTTACTTTGATGCTTTGAGTTATCTGGAAAATGACACTAATGAGAGCAGATAAGCATGTCTTAATATGCAATTTACAGATAAGTTTCCCCTATATGGTTTTATTTAATCCTGACACAAGACAAGGTGGGATGTGGTTCTAAAACTTTTGTGTATATAGAAATCACTTGGGTGGTCGGGCGCAGTGGCTCACACCTGTAATCCCAGCCCTTTGGGAGGCCGAGGTGTGTGGATCATGAGGTCAGAAGTACAAGACCGGCCTGGCCAAGATGATGAAACCTCCCTCTACTAAAAATACAAAAATTAGCCAGGCATGGCGACACACACCTGTAATCCCAGCTATTCAAGAGGCTGAGGCAGGCAATTTTTTAAACCCAGGAGGCAAAGGTTGCAGTGAGCTGAGATCGGCCACTGCACTCCAGCCTAGGCAACAGAGCAAGACTCTGTCTCAAAAAAAAAAAAAAAAAAAAAAAAAAAAAAAATTACTTGGGAATGAGTTTAAAATTCAAATTCCAAGACTTTCTAGTTCATGGAGATTCTAATGTAATAAGTCAAGAAGGGACCATTGAAGTCTGAATTTTTACCTTGGCTGATTTTGAGCCAGGTGATGCTTACCCATGTTTTTTGAAACTTGAGCTGATTAAGGAAGAATTGTTAGTCCCATTCTACATATCAGAAAATGATGACCCAAGTAGGCAACATGTCACAGTATTTGGCAGACCCTAGACTATAAACCAAGTTTTCAAATTCCCAAACTCATACTCTTTTGATTATGTTACAGTGCTTCCAGGAAAGGGAAAGCACAGAAGCCAATACAACAGGATTTAAATGTAAAGGAAAGGAGAGAACAGTTAGATATGCATGTGAGACACTTTACACTAAAGTGGGCTGGCGTCTACTGGCCTTCTTGGAACCTTGAGTTGATTTGTGCTGCCTGGATGGAGAAGACCATCATCTTTTCGGCAGGGCTGGACTGTTCTTGGCAGCTTGTTCCTTGGTTTCAGAGCTACCTTGTTCCCTGTAGCCAACAAGTCAGTCATCTAACTCTAATCCAGCAAGTACCTGATGGATTTGCAATGTTTAATTTTTCATCCTGCCCACAAAATGAGTCCTCTCCTTAATAGATGCTGCCACCAAAATAAAAACTGAATTTTGCCAGGAAACCAAGAAAAGCTGTTTTAATATGCCTCCTATTTATGTGAGTGGGCCCTTTATGAGATGGGAAGGGTTTTACATTTTTATTTGAAGCATTCTTACTCCATTTCTAAAAGAGAAAAAAAATTTAACAGGAAATGGTTATGAATAATTTAATTATTATTTTTCAATTTAATATTCCATTTGAGGTGATTTCATTCATTTTTTTTCTTGAATTAATTTTTACTCAGTTTTCTTCAAAAACTGGGACAAGGCATTATAGGACAAACTGCAGAGACCTACTGCATCCAAAGTTTTTATTCTGTTCTGAACTTCTTGCTCAGAAGTGTGAGAATTCCATGGTGGAGTTTAGAGGTGCTTGTGGGATTTATTTGGGGTTTCCAGAAACCAGAAAAACAGACACATGGTGTTACTGGTAGTAAAAATTCCCACACTCTGCGTAAACTCACCACACTTTTCAGTAGGTACTACTGTAAATTGTATTGAGAGACTTTCCATGCCCTTCCTTTTCTTAAATGCGTGTACTCCTTAGGTATGGATAGTAATTATTGCTGTTTTAGTGAACATTTTGTGAGTTTCTCTAAGATGCCTTTTCATTCTTGGAAATTATCTTCTGCCTCTGAATTTTTCATCTTTTTTATTTTTTGGAGACGGAGTTTCGGTCGTTACCCAGGCTGGAGTGCAATGGCGCGATCTCGGCTCACCGCAACCTCCGCCTCCTGGGTTCAAGCAATTTTCCTGCCTCAGCCTCCTGAGTAGCTGGGCCTACAGGCATGTGCCACCATGCCCAGCTAATTTTTTGTAGTTTTAGTAGAGACGGGGTTTCACCATGTTGACCAGGATGGTCTCGATCTGTTGACCTCGTGATCCACCCGCCTCGGCCTCCCAAAGTGCTGGGATTACAGGCTTGAGCCACCGCGCCCGGCCTTTCATCTTTTTTTTAACACTCTGGTTATTCCCAGTTACTGAACAGACAGATCTTATTTAAAAGGGTTTAATAACCTTGTAACAATGAAGTACACAAATGGTATTTGTTTATTGGCAGGAAAGGGGGAGCAGCAACAATAAGAGAGATACATTTGGAAACCATAATTGATATGATATCCTTGTAAAAGCACATTTTGTATCTTTTTCAGCATTGGCCTTTTAAGACTATCAGTTTTGAGCCTTTCAAGATTATTTTATACCTAGGCTAGATCAAGATTTTGCCAGAAGCTTAAACTATTTGGGGCATCCTCTTGGAGAAAAAGAATACAAAATTATGATTACAAAGTTAAGTACAGGACCTTGGAAGGGCGGCTTTGCGAGTGAAGATCCCTGAAGTTTAAGCTCCACTAAATATGCAGTAAATCTGCCTCTGCAGATCCCCATTTTGGGCTTTACAAAAGCACTTTTAACAAATATTACTGTTTCATATAACAACAAGATTGTTTACAGATAATACCCTACTTTAAATGTCTAGTCTTTAGGTTAAAAATAATAAAACATGGTAAAAATAATGCACGCCTACTTACAAACAATCTAACTAACTGATTCCATGTAGTGTTCCTCTCCATTTATTCAGGCTAACCCTAACATAATGCAGGTCAACAAATACCATTAGAGCAGACATCTCTGCATGTAGCCTGGTATTTCAAGCAATACTTGAGACAATAAACTCCAGGGCAGCAAAAAATGTCAACAGTTCCTTCAAGTTCTTTGTAATGGGATTATAGCTGTATAATGAAACTAGTATCAGAGACTAGAGTAGGCTGCATTTGACCCATTGTCTCTTTTCTCTGTGTTGGAAAGATGTAAGACACATCTTTGTGTGCCCCACAGCATTTTGCTTCTGCTGCCCATTTTTACACTTAATTATACTGTTTCTTATTGTTCTTCCATTATTTTAAGAGGGTTATGTTTTCCTCTAGAACAAGGTAGTAAGCTTTTTGAGAACAGAAATTAGATTTATTTCCCCAAATATTTTACAGTACCAGAACATTGCTGCTTTCTATCTTTTATTTTTCTCCTTTTGAAAAACTTGTCCCTGTACCTTGTTCTATAAATAAATCTTAGTGGTGGTAGGTAGGAGGTACTTGCCAGTTTTTAATTGAACTTCTGTGAAAACCTAAAACTATCTGTACCCTCTCTATCTCCATCTCTCAGATCCTAGAACTTCCCTTAGGGTAGAAAAAGGCAAGTATTTTGAAGCTAAATCTAGAAATTTAAATGGAGAAAAAGAAGGGAAAAGACACTGGCAACTCAGAAATTACTGAGTTTTCATTCTTTGTGTGGCTACGCCAGTTATTCACCTCTTATTTCCTCCTCAATAAGATGTGATTCCCTATTATATGCTCAGGAAGCAACTTTTTGGGGTTCTGAGTGTAAAAAAATTAAGCCAACTTTTCTGAGGCCCTGAATACAGTTTAATGCTTGCTACCACTAAGCAAAGTAAAATTCAAATGCAAGAGGCTAATTTCGGAGATGAGTAAATCTGTACAACTTCACATTGGAGTATCCAAATGCTCTCATGAATGTCAATTTCAGGCATCCTCTTTCATTAGAAAAATATGTGTTGTCTTTGACAGAGAAACCCTTAAATAAATAAAGTGTCACATATTTGAATTTTAGCCGTATTCATAATTTTCACACATTTTTCTCAGAAAAATTTTCTTGATTTTCAAACTTCCTTTATGTTTGTTCTTCCTTTCATATATAATTGACATTCTTTAACAGTGGAGAGGTGCTCGGTTAAATGTTTGCAGAATAATTGTGGCTTATTTAGAAAATAAATTTTACTCTACCTTAGGGCTCATGTTGTGCTAAAAATGACTCTTGAAACTCTTAGCTTTAGCCTGATTTGTCTTCAGAAACAAGTTGTATTAGAAGTGTGGTGCTATGTTCTGCAAAAATCAATGTTTGTGATACATATGGAAAATGCTATGCACTGAAAAAAATTCAGTCCTAGAAAAAATGACTTTAACTTTGAATAACTCATTTCGGCTAGTTTTTTTTTTTTTTTTTTTAATGTGTTCACTGCTTTTATAAACCATCAGAATGTCTCCATAACAGGATAATGTTCCATAGTCCATGACTTCATATTTTTATACCCCCTCGAATTCAAAAGGAATATTAGTCTGGTTGGTTCAATAATCTAAAATTATTGGTTTAATAATGGGCATAATGAGTTTTCAAACAACTACCTGTTTCACCAGTTCTTTCCTTATCATTGTATCCAGATTTGTCAGGTTATATATACTTGAAGTAGTTACCTCTAAGATGTCTTCTTTAACTGTTAGACAATCCTGTAGGCGGAGTGTCTTAAGTGTTGATGTGGCCAATGGTTTAAGGCCAGTGGCTCTCAGATGTTAGTTTAGAATAGAGTTTCTCAAAAGCAGCACTATGATACTTTAGAGCAGATACTTCTTTGCTGGAATGAAGGGTAGATGGCTATTCTGTGCACTGTGGGATGTTTAGTGGTATTTCTGACCTCTACCCACTGGATCACCCCTCAATTGGGATCATAAAAATTGTCACCAGACAATGCCAGTTCTCCCCTGGTGGGGAAGGGGATGGCAAAATTGTCGCCCAGTTAAGAACCACGGAATTGATAGTATACATTACTGGAGTGAACCACAACTAGTTTTGTTGTTGTTTTTCACTTGTTTGCTTTTGTTGATGTTTATAATGAAATATAGAATAATCTGATCCCATCTGAAAGAAGTTGGTAGTTCTTAAGTGAGAATTTCTTCCATAGAACTATGATGTGTGTAGATGTTGAATCACATAGGCAGGCCTCAGAGCTTTGTTTAATGACTTACGTGTTAGAGAAAGAGTTCTAAGATTCTGCATAGATGTATATTTTATACTTTTTATTTATTGATTGATCTTGTTATTACTATGGTGATCTTTCTGAAAGGCAAACTAAGCTGGCACACTGCTATTGACTTAACAATTAAATTCCCCTTTCAACATTTACCTGCCTCAAATAGTTTAATAGTTGATATTTTACCCGTAGTAGCACCTAGCTAAAGAGAGACCTAGTGAAAACTAAAACCAACAGGTAAATTCATCTTGGCTTTGGGGCAGGAAGATGGCAGTTACATGAACAGGGCTTTATTCCACTGATTTTAGGGGATCAGAACTGGAAATGAAAATTGGAGCTTACTTGTCAAATAAAGGGACCAAAGCTCTGCTTAATTTAATTAACCTGATTTCAGCTACTTCAAAGACCCAGAAAGGCAACTTCTTATTGACCCTATGAAACCCACTAATCGTCATAGTAACCATAGGACCTAGGTACTATCGTTGTGCTGTTCTCACTGAAGATAAAACTGAGGTACTGAGAAGTTAAGCACCTTGCCCAAAGTCATACAGTCTCTAAGAGACAGAAGCAAGTTCCAAATCAGGCACTACTCCACAGTCATCTTTTAAAGTCCTTTAAAATATGCAAGAATTTAAAAGGAAACTGATAAACTGGATTTTAAGCATCTATGAACAGGATATTTGTCCAAAAGAATAAATGAGGAAAATAATATGCCCTTTATATTTAAAGAAGAATAATCTGAAAGAAAGGGTTACATATTTAATAATCAACTATGTTATGATCATAGTACACAATTTAAAAAATATGTAACACAAAATTTTCATGGAATTTCTCAGATATGTCGACAGAGTGCCACAGCGTTTTATAATCATCATTTCCGTTTGAGCGTTGAGATAATATTATCCTGCTCATGAGCATGTGGGCATGTAACAGACGATTTCCACTCTCCATTAACTATCAGATAACGCTACCTCTCGTTAATACTTTTTACCCTGAAAACACAAGAACTTAGATAATAAATAAATCAGACTTTATTATTTTCTTTTCAAAATGTATACATTTCTTAGCACTCATACCATATCCACTACAAAATTCCTATATCTGGAGTATAGTCGTTGACAGAGGATCTTGATGTTTATAATTTTCTAAGCATCAATATCAACTAATAGATAAATGCCTTTATTTATTAGTTTATAACCTGATAATATCCACTAAATCATTTGTGTCAATTTTTTTGTTTATCCGTAATTTAAAAAAATAAAGCCAAAATGGAGTTTTACCAAATTCTCTAACTTGTTGGCTGGAGGTTAGGCTGCCATAAATCTATAGCATAAGAGGAATAGAAGAGTGGGCAGTTTAGAAAATATAGTATGGACCCATTTCTTTCAAAATGTGTTTAATTATTGCAGCCTGCAATCAGATCACATTGCGGTTCATATCAAAATAAGTTGATTTAATTGATTGACTATTTTATGTCTAATGACACTTGTGTTTCTAGAAATAATAAAATTATGTATGTAGACTCATTTTTTAAAGTTATTTTGTTTACAGTTTTACCCTGTTTATCATGAACCTAGCAATTTACATTTCATTCCATTTATGTGTAGTGTTCCATTATTGGAACCCTAAGCATGCAGGAGTTATTTATATCCTGATGCTTAATGTCATCACCAAGGTCTGATTGCAAAAATTCAAAAACATTGCAATCTTTGGCATAAATGGGTTAAGGGACACAATGTCAGTATAGAAAGGAAAGTTTGATGCAGCTTTTTAAAAAGTACAGAACTTTTTATTTTACCCTTTTACACATATCGTATGTAATATAGAATATCACCAAAGGTTTTATTGCCTTCTATTTTTAAAATAATCTTGTCAGCCCATATCTGTTTTTAGTATTTGCATCTCACAGGAAAAGGTAATGATAGTATGACTCTTTGCAAAGCATTGTTCTGTGGAATTTCTACCTATAGAAATGAGAAACCACGTTCTCTGTATCTGTCCTGTCTCTAAAGGGAACCTCATGGACAGTTTTATAAAAGAAAGTGAACAGTTTATCACATATTCCAGGTACTCTAAAACCTCTTTTAATATACCTTCTGGTTATTTGCAAATGAAGAGAACAATGCTTCCTCTCTTATTTAAGAAGTCTTCAGTAATTTACCAATCCCTAGCATGTGCAAAACCACAAGACTACAGGATAACTGTTCATAGATTCTGAATTTGGAGTTCCCGATAACTGAACCATGATTTCCAAATTAAAAAAGGGGTTTTGAAGTCTATCATCACTTACCAGAAGTTTTTATTAGCAAAGAAAGATCACACTTCTTTCTGTCTGCATACAAAAAGAAATACCTAATCTTCTTTGTTGCCAGGTGAATTAACTGTATTCAGAAGAAATAGGCAAACTTGTAGAAGAAAGTCTAACAGATATTTTAGAATTCTTTCATGATATGATAGAAATATTATGGTTTATCTAAGGCAAATCACTGTTAACTTGTAAAATTTCTACTGAGGCAAGGAAATAAAATCATTTCTTTCTTTTTTTTTTTTTTACACGGAGTTTCGCTCTTGTTGCTCAGGCTGGAGTGCAATGGTGCGATCTCAGCTCACCGCAACCTCCACCTCCCAAGTTCAAGTGATTTCTCCTACCTCAGCCTCCCAAGTAGCTGGGATTACAGGCATGTGCCACCATGCCCGGCTAATTTTTTGTATTTTTAGTAGAGACTGGGTTTCTCCATTTTTGGTCAAGCAGGTCGGGAACTCCCACCTCAGGTGATCTGCCCACCTCAGCCTCCCAAATTGCTGGGATTACAGGTGTGAGCCACCTTGCCTGTCCTAAAATCATTTCTTGATTGTATAAAGTATATTGTAACACTGGTGCTATTGGATGTCTACTCTAGATAGCACTACTACCAATACTAAGAACTATACATGCTCTTGGCTCCTCACAGGGAAATAGACAAAGGGAAAAGGGAAATAAACAACAACAAAAAAAAAGGATGAGAAGGGAAATGGTATTAGAGACTTGGATGTACAGCTATGATAGATAACCCCCAGTGAAAATCAGAGAATGCAAGGGACAAAGGAAGCATGGGGTCCATTTAGGATAGTGACAATAGCTAAAGGATTGCATTTGATCTTACCAGACTGGCACAGCTGGAGGAGGCACTCAATAAAACTTTGTCCAATAAATAAACAAAGGTAAACACCCAAAGCTGCAATATTGCTAGCTTATAAACTCAGAAAGTGGGAAAAATCAGACCTATTAGGAAGCTTCCATAGCAGCCAGTCACTAAGAAATGTCAATGTGATGTCTCTTAAGTAACATTCATTAACAAGCATGTTTGTATGCTTTTTCTCAGGTTCAATGAAATTTATAATATCACAAAATAATTTGTTCTCTACTAATGCATATTATTTTAATTTACTTTAAATAAATGTTCTGTGTAAGATACCCCAAGTTTTGTTATAGGAACATGGCATTCTAAGTACAGATAGTTTTTCATAACTGCAGAGGGTTTAATACAAGGGAAGTATAAACTTTATTTTCATTACTTTACTTAATGAGTGCCAAGATTTTGAAGGCCTTTTTGCCTGAAAGAGCCCATGGCTTTCCAGTTTCTTTCCTAGGTAAGACTTACAACCAAACTTTTCATATATAGTCATGCATCACCTGATAATGGTGATACAATCAGAAATGCATCCTTAGGCAATTTCATCATTGTGGAAACATCATAGAGTGTACTTAGACAAACCTAGACGATATAGCCTACTAACACATAGGCTACATAGTGTAACTATTGCTCCTAGGCTGTAAACCTTATAAACATGTACAGTATATTACTGTACTGAATACTGTAGGCAATTGTAACAAAGTGGATGTTATTTTTATATGTAAACATATCTAAGCATAGAAAAGGTACAGCAAAAATACAGTATTATAATCTTATGGGACCACCATGGTATATGTGGTTCATTGTTGACCAAAATGTCATTACGTGGCAAATGATTGTATTTGAATATTTTGTTTGTCTATAGTTACACTGCAACCTTTCTGCACACCTAGACAAATATTGTGTTCCATCAGTTTACCTTTTCCTTGCTCAGAAAAATTTCATTCCATCAACATTTTTGGATAATTTAGTTTACATTCCTTGTTCCAGATTATTCATTGAGCAAAAATTAATTGAGCTTCTGCTATATATATGCAAGACCTTGGACTGAGCAAGTCATTTTTACAGTTGTTAAGCAAGTTTAGACCTATTGCCAGTTCCCAGGGAACCCTAACTTGTTTTGTAGCACTGCCCATTTACCTTTAACTTTCTCTAAGCCTGTTTCTGTTTTCTTTTCTTTGTGATATTTCACAAAAACCTTGAGTAACCCAGTTTTCTCACTTTCATCCTACACTGTATATATAAAGCAGCTACTCAGTGGCTTGCAGATGCAAAATTACCACAGTAGATATAGGCCTAGGCTAGTATGTGTGTGTGTGTGTGTGTGTGTGTGTGTGTGTGTTGGGGAGATGGCTGAATAATACACATATGAGACCTGTTCCCTACAGATGAAATTCAAGTAGTGCTTCAAGAATTGTACACAAAAATACTTCCATTATTTTTCTGATGCCATCCTTTGGTTGGTTTTATTGTAATGACTGGCTTCATAGTGACAGGTTGATACAGTACTACTTTTGTTTCTAAACTCCGATATTGTTTAATCCCATTCTCCTTCTTGAGCCAGTTATATTGATAGGCTCTTAGTTCCTTGGTTACCAGCATTAATCCTAATGTTCTGTCTAAAGTATAGTAGTGGTTTTCTTATACTCCAGTTCACTACAGTGTTTGTGTGGTAGTTGCCATAAGTAATGATTTTGCTTTACTCCTTACTAGGGAAGTCATAAGCTTGACTGGTTCAAAATCTCAGGTTTTGCAAGGGGTTGTGAGAGATTATATGTAGCCTCAGAGAAGTGCTAAAATACTCAGATTAATTGTCTAGATACAAGATCATGAGTCTCATGAACATTTACTTTAAATTTAGAAGGAACTCTGAGATCACTAAATTACTGTTAAATGTCAGGGTAAACCACTTGGTTTTACTGGAGCAAAATGGCATCTATTTAAGAAGCAAAATCCTAATATCAAAGATAATGTAGAATGGCACATGCAAGGGCTGAATCCATGAAACTTGTGAAAATAATTTTGGCCTCTGTAGAATTTGTTTCATATAGTAGTTCTTTCCTTTCCCAAATTTACATTATAGGCAAGTTTTTATTTATTCACATGAGTAGACAAACTCATGAAATGGTCTCAAGCAGCAAATGGTTTTGGAAGCCAGGCAGAGTAAACTAATCTTTGGTTTATAAATGTGCTGTGATGCTAAAGAATGGCTGCATTAACAATCACTTTAATAAGGAATCAGGGATTTGAGGATAAGAAGCCAAAATGGGTGAAGGAGAACAACAGTGCTAAGAGCAAATGACATCTTTGAAAAGTAAACTTCTTCATTGGAAGGAAGATTATGCAAAATCCAGCTTGAAAATAATGAATGAGAAATCCAACTTGATATGTTTAACAGAGGTGGTTGATAGAGGTCTTGAATTGCCTCTGACAAGGCCATTACTAAATGTGGGGAGAATGGGATTCACATCCCCAAAAATCACATCTTTCAATTTTTATTTATGCCCAGCAAAGATAGCAAGAAGGTACGTTTTTCTCCCTCATTACCAAAGCTTTTTTTCTTTCTTTTTTGTGTGCACAGACTATGAATCAGTTAACTAGGCAGGGTCATTTTCGTGAGTTTTCCTAATGCCAAGAGACACCAAATGTTGAGGTAGATCAAAGGGACAAAGAATTACAGAGACACTGAGCCACTTTTCTTAGGAACCTGAGTACAATGTGAACAGTCTACTTAGCTCCAGGCCCCAAACCAAGTA
Source organism: Cebus imitator (assembly GCF_001604975.1). Taxonomy (NCBI): domain Eukaryota; kingdom Metazoa; phylum Chordata; class Mammalia; order Primates; family Cebidae; genus Cebus; species Cebus imitator. Next base: position 491,127 of record NW_016107472.1, on the reverse strand, counting down.
TTCTGCAGCAGACCCAGTCTGGATTTCTTGGGAAGTGCTCCCTGTTGCTTTTCATAGTTTAGATAATCCACATAACAATCCTGATTAAATCAGTTGCCCCTAGGCAATGGGGAAAAGCATAAATGGCTTTTAGGAGAGAAAGGTCCAAAAGCTTCTCTCTCTCACTTGCTCTTTCCGTCTCCCCCCTTCCCGCCCCATCTATTTATCTAGTTTCTTGTGTTTTCAGTTATTCATTTTCTTCTCCAAAATTATTTCCATCCAATGCAATTAGGTAAGAAGAGGGTACTATTGAAAAAAATGCTGATCTCTATTCATTAAATGATTCAAGTTTTAATTTTGAATTACATGACCTGTCTTGTTGTGCTGATTATGAATAGTTTTTGAAAGGCGGTTGGTTATCCAGCAATATTATGGAAGGTCACTAGGCATTTGTTTTTTATGTCTTATTCTTTTTTAACCAGGCAATTACTCTATCATTTAATAATCCTTACCTCAAAGTTGAAAGCTCCTAAGATTTAAAGGGGGAAAAAAAAATCCCTAAAAATAAAAGTTAGGCTAGGCTAGGCCAGGGTGGGAAATTCCATTGTGGCTAGAAGCCCATGGCAGGTAGAGTGGAATTTAATGAAGGAAACTGCTGTGTTTTTGTGTCTTTCTGTATGTTTTTCCTTTAAAACCAAGAGCTGGGCAGGCATCCCATTCGACCTGACGTGACCCAAGCAAATTGCTTCTTATATAAAAACAACTGCAGACTTTGAGAATGTGAAAATGCACTGTATCCTTCTCCAACCGAGGGAAACGAAAGCCTGAGAAACAGGACGGCCCTGTCAATACTCGTTGAGCAGAACTATCACTCAAACCTGATAAAGGGAGATTAGAACAGGCTCCCTAATGCCAGAGGGATTCATTACAAGTTGGACTTTTTATTTATTTTTTAGTTTCTTAAACAAGCACTAGTGGTCAGTAGAAAATGTATTTGTTAAAGGAAGGTTTTCCTACAGGAAACGATAGTATGCACAGTTTTACAAAATCTTTTCATGAAACTAGAAATAAATTTTTAAATAGTAATATTAAATAAGAAAAGACAAAGAGAATCATTTCCCTTTTCTACCACAGCCTTGGACAAGCAAAGGAGAAGAGATTCAGGGTGTGTCCACTGATATTGCATTCAGATGTGTTGTCTTGGCTTGTGTACTGACAGATTTATTTAAAAAACAAAGTTTTAAAAATGCATTGTGTGCTAGTGAAGTCACTTCATAAATCTTTTCCTTTATGAATTATTTTGATCACAAGGCTCATGGTTTAAATCACTTAAAGACTATTCTCCCTAAAAGAAAAATGCCTTCATTTTCAAACTGCCAGTTCAAAAGCCAGTAACTTCCCCTGAACAGCATGCAGGGATCCAGAGGGCAAAGAACAAGGGACCATATGAGTTCTGACTCCAACACAAGGCATAGTCCCGTTTAGATTTGCCGTGGTTCACAGAAGAGACACGTTTTAAAAATTTGGACCCAGAGTCCGTACTTTTCTAATAGATTACTTAGTTTGAAATGGTGATTCTGCTTCAGGAAGAAAACAAACAGGGGAACACAGCCTTTGATGCAGCTCGTCTGTCAGAGGGCGGAAAGTTAGAATTAGAATATTCTTCAAGCTGTTGCTGAATAATGCAGGGTAGGGCTTCCTAGTTGGGCAGTTACCACAGCCCCCCTGGGAGTTCAGAGAACAAATATTACCTAATGTGTACAAAGACTTTAAAAGTTAAGTTGATTACAAGCTGAGTGAGGAAGGTTAGATAAGGCAGTGAGAACTGAGTTCCACCAGAGGGACCTGATCTTCAGGAACACTGCCAGGAGCCACAGGGCTCCATTCACCCCTCCAGAGTTAATGGATTGGGTACCAACAGGAAGCTAGTCTGGTTCTGGAAGTGAATAGTCTGTGTGAAATTACTACAAAGAAGAAAGAAAAGCAAAACAAGTTATTGGAATCTGTGCATACATAGAGGTTGATGAAATAACTTGGATGAAGTTTGTGACTGTGAGATGGGTCAAAATCCCCCTAACCAAAATGTAATGTGCTTGCATGCAGAAAGCCTTGTGTTCCTCCTCATTTGTTTTTAGCACAGCACCTAGAATGTTGCTAAGACATAAAAGCAGATAATTAATACTCGTCTATTACATTAATTTGCCAGGGTAATTGGTCAGGTGAAAGGGAAGGTGGTTCCAGACTAAACATGGGAAGAGATGAATGTCTAAAAGAGATGAATTTGAAACTGAGTTCTAAAGGACAAGAGTGATGGACAGAAGTGGACAGGCTGTCTCAGGTTCACTGATTCCAGAGATGCTTCTTGGCTATTATTCACTGCTTCAATTGCTATTCTCCATTTTATGGCTGCTCCATGAAATGAGCAAGAAAGGCATGGAGATAACAGAGAGCAAGATTACGTGACAGAGAAAGCAAGTTGTTAATATGGGAGATGGAAAAGAACATTAATAGGTGATGTATTTTCTTAGAACCAATGATGACTGCTGTGGATGAGTTTGATCTCAATTCTGAGCAGGTAGTTAAAGGGAATGGTTGGAATTCAACTCTGGAGTCTGATGGCCCAGGATACTTTGTAGTTTTGTGATCTACAAAATAACATGATACTATCGATTTTTAAAAATTTTTGTGAAAATTGTATAAGTTCATATATATAAACTACTTAGCAAATGCCTATCTTAGAATAAGACTTAAAAAATAATGAAGATAAGAGTTATCCATTTTCCCTACACAACTATACCACATGTTCAACTTCTCTGTCATAATTAGAAATATGACATAATACTAATCTCCCAAGCAAGTTCCTTAAGGTAATTTTCATTTATAGCTCTGTTTCATTTTACTCACACAGATTATTCAGCTCAATTTAATTATAGAAATATTCATTGGCCATATTTAGCTAGTGAGTGGAATATATAGCACTTTCCTAGGCACTATGAGTGATTTTTTTAAAAGGTTAAAAAATAGTCTTTTCTCACTTTAAAAAATGCGGAATGTTGAGAGAGGAAGCCCGACAGATACTTTGATTCTAACGCAGTTTTCCATATCAGTTCAAGTACTATCTAACATAAAACCACAATTTTGGTAGTTCTGATTTTGGTAATAGAGGAGTAACTTGTACTGGTTCAGGACAAATATTTCCACAGGTAACAGTTCCAAACCATGGTTAAGCTTTAAAAAGAAAACTAAACTCCAATTAAAAACTTAAAAAAAAAAAAAAACCCACAATTATTTGAAGGCACTGGAGAGTGACCAAAAGCAGTCAGAATCTGGAGTGAACTGTGCTGGATGAAATCCACATTTGTTACAGCTTCCAAGGAACTTCCCAGTCTATATGGTATAGAGAAGTTAGAATTCAAGCAGAAAGCCGCAATCATATTGGTTTATGATGTTAGAGAATGGAGCTGGCACTGGCAGAGTGGCTGAAATTGAGGAAGGAAGTGTTAGAAAGGATGGAGCCATCGAGGGAGGGCTCCCACAAATCTTCATATAAGTTATCCTAACATTTTGGCTGACATAAACTATATATGGATGTGGGAGCCTGATAAGTGCCTGGAGAAAAGGAACAACTAGAAAGCTAAAAGAGCTGAACAGATAGGTTAGATGAAGGGAAGACAAAGGTAGGAGTTTGAGCTTTACTCAACCTAGCTAGAAGGGTTTGGTTAATGTCTCAGGCTTTATGAATCCCAGAAGGATCAAACCTTAGAAATATAGATGATGGCCCAGAACTAAGAAATTAATTCTAGAAAGAGAGACAAAACTGAAGCATTGAAAGTTTCTATCAAATCATAAAACCAGTCCTCTTCAAATCAAAGTGGCCAACCAGTAATTTAATTAACTCCTAGAACAAAGCTACATTGCATTAGAGAAAGATAACCAAACCCAGAGTTTGTACAACATATTATAAACAATGTTCAACTATAATTCAAAAATTACTGGTGATGGATACAGAAAAATGTGACATGTAATTTTTTTTAAAGTCCATAGAAATAGATCCCTCAATGATTCAGAAGTTGTAGACAAGGAATATAAAGCAGAAATTATAAAAATGTTAGATAAGGACTTTAAAGCAGAAATTATAAATATATTCAAGATTTTTAAAATGTGTATATTTTCAGGCCTGGCATGGTAGCTCATGCTTTTAATTCCAGCACTTTGGGAGGCCAAGGAAGACAGATCACTTGAGGTCAGGAGTTCAAAACCAGCCTGGCCAACATGGCAAAACCCCGTCTCTACCAAAAATACAAAAATTAGTCAGGTGTGTTGGCATATCCTTGTGATCCCAGGTACCCGGGAGGCTGAGGTATGAGAGTCGCTTGAAGCCAGGAGGTGGAGATTGTAGTGAGTTGAGATCACTCCATTGCACTCCAGCCTGGACAATAAAGTGAGACCCTGTCCCTTAAAAAAAAAAAATGTCATAATGAGGGAATAGATGAGAAAATAAGCAGAGAAATGAAAATTATTAAAAAGAAGTAAAAGGTTAAGGTATAATATCTGAAATTTTTTTAAGGAATCATTGAAGTGGCTTAACAACAGATTGTAGATCGCAGAGAAAGTGTCAGTAAACTTGAATACAGATCAATAGAAATTATTAATACAAAGAACTAGAGAAAAAGGATTCAAAAATTTGCAGTGTGATCTGTACAACAGAATCAACCAGTCTACTATACTTTGCATGTCTCAGAAGAAGAAAAAAGAAATGAAATTACTAAAAAGAACCAAAGGTTAAAGTACAGAATCTGAAATAAAAAATGATTTGTTGGAGAATCTTAACAGCAGATTGTGGGTGGCAGATGAGAAAATGATTCGGCTAAGCCTCTTGCGATATCTAAGGGCAATGTTCGGTGGGTGACAATTTGTAGCTTTGCAGTTCAGANAGAAATGATATTTGAGGAAATCATAGCTGAAAATGTCCAAAATTTGCTGAGAAAAACACAAAAATATGCAAGGAAAATCACATGCAGGCACTGTATTCAAACTTCTGTACACCAAAGATACAAAGAAAAATCGCAAAGGCAGCCACAAGGGTGGAAACAATAGATCACCTATAGGGGAACAATTAAATATCAACTGATTCCTCATACTAAATGTAATGCTATTTCTTAATGATTGAAAAGACAAACAACTGTGAAACCAGAATTCTATATAAAGATATCTTTCAATAATAAAAAAAATAAATAATTTTCTGCTGTCAGTAGAATTCCTGTAAGAAATGTGAAAGGCAGTGTGTGCTTTGGGGTGAAGGGAAATGACACCATGAACCAAGATAGAAACATGGTTTTACAGAAAATTTTCACTAAAAATTTTAAAGTATGTATTTACATGTAAAAGAATAACCTTTTATTTTTTAATTTCTTTAAAAGAAAAACTGAGTAATGCATAAATTATATTTCTCATGCATAAAGTGGTAAAATATTAACTCTATATAAATAGTGGTAATTAAAGAGGCATATTATAATCCTTAGAACAACTGCTAAAAAGTAACACAAAAAGATACAGCTAAAAACCCAGTTGTGCATTTGAATGGGAAAATAATTGATCGGTTTAACCTATTAAAAAAGGAAAGAAAAGCACAGGAACAACAATAACAAAAATCCAAAGGAAAAAAATAGAAAGCATATAATGAAATAAATGGTAGACTTAAACTTAATTGTACCGATAATTCCATTCACTGTAAATGGCCTAAATACTACAATTAAAAGACAGAGAGTATTAGAGTGAATAAAAAGGCAAGACTCAACTATATGCTGTCTGTCAGAAATACACTTTAAATATAATAACATGGATATCTTGAAAGTGAAAAGATAGAAAGATATCTACAATGCAAACAATAAGCATGAGAAAGCGAGATGGGCTATATTAATATTACATAGAATAGACTTCATGCCAAGGAGTACTATTAAAGAGGGATATTTCTTAATCATGTGTGTGAAATTGTCACGAACATGTAAGTCATAAAAATGTAGGCACAAACTAACAGAAAGCTAGAGAGAAATAGTGAAATCTACAATAACAATTGGAGATTTTAACATCCTTGTTCCAGAACTTGATAGAACAAACAGAGAGAAAACTAGTAAGAATACACAAGAAATTTAAAACACCATCAACTGCCTTGACCTATTTGACATTTACACAACACTATTCCCACTTGGAGAATGTGTTCTGTTCCCAACTGGAGATTATGTGTTTTAAAGCACATATTCCAGCTGGGAATAGTGTCCTGTACATATGTTCTACTTTATTTATTAAAGTAGACCCTAATCAGTTTCATAAAATGAGTTTAAACATTTTCAAAAGATTGAGATACTACAAAATATGCTTCTTGGTAGTAACTTAATTAAATTAGAAATTTTTTTTAAAAAATCTAGAAAAGACCACTTGGAAACTGCACAACAAACTTAATATCTCATGGTTGAAAAGTCATGAAATTTTAAAATAGTTAAGTTATTCAATATATTAAAATTTATGAAATGGATTAAATGAAAATACAATATATTGAAATTTATGTTATGAGCCAAAGAGGGGCTTAGCAGAAATTTTGAGCTTTTAATCAAAAATTAAAAGGAAGAATAAATGTTTAAAATCAATAGCATGGGTTTCCACTTTAAGAAAGTGGGAAAGTATAATCATTATAAACCCAAAAGTAGTAAAAAAAAAAAAATTAATAACAAAGGCAGAAAACTGAAATGAAAACAAACTACAAAGAAGATTAATGAAAACAAAACTTGAATATTTGAAAAGATTAATAAAATTTATAAGCCTATAATAGAAAAGAACAAGGAAAAAGAGATGATACAAATTATGAATATCAGTAATGAGAGATTATCATTACATATCATAATAATATTAAAGGATGACAAAGGAATATTATGAAAGTTTCATGTCAATAATGTCATCAACTTTGATAAAAGAGGCAAATTTATTTAAAAAACATAATACCAAAACTGGCATGGTAAACACAAAAAATCAAGATATTCCTTTATTGATTAAATAAATTGAATTTGTTGTCAAAAGCATTCCTAAAAAGATAACCTCAAATTTAGATAGTTTCCCTGGAGAATTCTATAAAACATTTAAGGAGGAAATAATATTAATCCTACACATACTCTTTCAGAAAACATAGGCGGTAAATACACTTCCTGACTTACGAGACAGGCATAATTCCAACAGCAAAACTTGACAGATATTACAGGAAAATAAAAGCATAGGCCAATATTCCTAATGGTTCTAGGCACAATAATCTTTAACAAAGTATTAGCAAACAAAGTTCAAGAATAAAAAGTAAAAAGTGTAATACCTCATGATCAAATAGGTTTTAGCTCAGGAATGCAAGTTTAGTTTAACATTTGAAAACAAATCACTGTAAATTCATCATATTCCTAGAATAAAGAAGAAAAATATGATCTCAATAGATGCAGAAAAAGCAATTGAAAAAACTTGACAGGCGTTCATAGTGGAAACTCTCAGAAAATTATAATAAATTGAAACTTCCTCCATCTGATGAAGGGCCTTTATGAAAACCTATAATTAATACTATCCTTAATGATAAAAGTCTGAATGCTTTCCTCCTAGGATATGGTAGAAGGCAAAGATATATATTCTTACTACTTCTGTTCAGCATTGTTCCAAAGATCCTAGCCAGAGCAATAAGGTGAGGAAAATAAATCAAAAGCATAGGAAAGAAAGAAGTAACATCATGTTTATTCACAAATACCTTGATTGTTTACATTAGAAACTCTTAAGGGATGTACAAAACAACTAATAGAGCTAACAAGTGCATTTAGGAAGGTCACAGGATCAATATACAAAAATTGATTGCATTTTTATGTAGTACAGACAAATGACTTGAAAATGAAGTTTTAAAATCAATTTATAATAGCTTATAAAGTATTTAGAAGTAAGTTTAGCAAAGGAATGTGAGGCCACACTCAAAATTTTTAAAATTGTTAAACATTTAGAAAAGAATGAAGTTGAAAGACTCATATCACCTAATTTCAAGACTTCCTGTAAATACAGAGTTCTACTTTGGAACCCTGGATCAGTATCTTCTCAAGTTAAGCATATGCCTACCATATTATTTGATAATTACATTCCTAGATATTTACCAAAAAACAATGAAAATTATGCCCTCAAAAATATGTGTACAGGCATGTTTATAGTGACTTCATTTTTAATTGCATGAAACTAGAAACATACAAATGTGGAAAGGGATATACAAATTGTGGTATATTCATAGAATGAAATACTAATAAGCAAATAAAACAAAGTATAATACAACAATGTAGATGAATTCCAGAAACATGTTGTGAAAAAAAATCCAGGACACAATAAATAGTACACATAGGTTATTTCATTTATGTGAAGGCAAAACTATTCTATGGTGATAAAAATCAGAATATTGTTTGTTTATGGGAGGTGGAAATTAACTAGAACGGGACACAAAAGAACTTTCTATGCCTCTGTTATGGTAGTAAATATATACACATAGGTGCATAAATTTATCAAAAATCTTCCTGTGTACATTTTAAAGTCTATGAATTTTGCTGAATATAAATTATACCTCAACTTTTAAAAATTTCGTGTTAACCCTAATCAGCCCTCACCTGAAGAGCTTCATTTATTTTGCTAATGGTTGCCCTGGTCCCCCTGTTCTAATTAACCTTCAAAGCTGTTTAAAACTTTTCTCTTCTGCCTGTTGCTCTGATTCCAAGAGATGTTGTAGAACAGAAATTATCAAGATTTGGAAATCTAGGGAATGTTCAAGGTTAAAGAAAGAAACATCTAATTAACAAGTCCAGATATGGCCTTGGACAGTCACTACCTAGGGCAAGTGTTCACTGCTCCTGTTCAGTTTTCTCTTTTGTGAATGACACTATTTTCTAAATATGTTTTATTTCTTGAGCGAGAGGGAGAAGAGAGGAGTCCTTCACATTTACTTTTTGTTTGGTTGCATATTGCAAAGTTAATAGCAAAGTCTAGCTTTAAAAATTCAAAGAATGTCAGGACTTTTTTCTTTTTCCTTCTGCCTTTTACTATCCAACCAGCGGTTTTACTTATTCCCTGGTTTTGTCTATACTTTTTAATTGTCAAAGCCAAAGAAAAGAATAATTAAAATATTCAAAGCTGAAAATAAGCAAGATTTCAGTTTATTTTTAAATATAAGCTTACCACTTCCCTGCATTTAACGGTGATGCTGGTGTTCTGGCAATATTACCATATGACTAAGAATTCTGTTTACCTAAACCACCTCTTTTTTTGTTTGATTTTAGCTTTCTTATGTGCCATCAGGCCTTGTCTTCTTTCATTTCTTTCTAGCTATCCCCAACAAATACTGCCCAAGTCTGACTGTAATGCAGCCTTTCTTTCATAGCAAATATTAAGGCACTTAATACCTAAATTATGAAATGTAGACAAGTGCACATTAACCTGGCTGAGTTATTTCCTTTCTTGCTCTTTTTTAACACGTATTCTAGCCCAGTCTATCAATGCCAGATGGCAACTACATTTTGATACACTGAATATTTACCAAGTCATGTGGTATGCTTTTGAAGATTTTTTATGCCCTTCCCATCAAATGAGCTGACTCATCTCTCACTCATTATTCCTGCCTTTAGCGAGTTGCATTTTTAGAAACTTGACCTCAGCTTTATCAAAATGATAAATGATAATTTAAAATGATGCACCAGAAGTTCTAAAGGGCTGACTACACTTTGCATCCTACAGCTTTCATGTATATTTTGCAATGTTTAAAATGTTTATAATGCACCAATTTTCTTATTTTCATGAAACTTGACTCCAACCAGATTATTATATTAGCATACAGGAATGTAATGGGAGAATATTTATACTTAGACAGCTTTAGGATATTCAGGAAATTAAAGGCATTTATGGTTGAAATAATTTTAAATGACCATGGATATAGCAACTTAACAACTGATGTTTATGTCCAAGACCTACATAAAAAGCATACTGGTAATAGGCAGTAGGCCTAATAATACTAGTAGGAAAAAGACGAAGAACACTAAAACGCCCTCAGAATACTGACTCTGTCATGTTTTTTATTTTCTTGTTCTTCTTGGGAATATGCCTTTGTAGGGGCAACTGTTAGGATATTTTTTGTAATTAGATGTTCATATTTCTTAATCTAGGGATATGAAAAATAACAGGAGAAAGCATTGACAGACAAAAGTGTCTGACATTGAAAATGGTTAGTAAAGGCCAATGCATATTCTAAGAACTCTTCCTGGCCTTATGCTCTCTAAAGACTACTTTCAGTGTTTCAAGTTTTTATGGCTACTTTTCAATGATTTTTCAGAAATAGTAGATGATATTGTGCCTGTTATAAATTTAAGAATGGATGTTTTATATATAAATGAGTAAAAGTTTTCTTTGCGAATAATGTTTAAAAATTTTTTATGGTGTTTTATCTTTTAAAAAGCAGACAATAGGGATATTTGGAGAGATTTAGACAGAGAAATATGAAATAATCTGTTCAGTTTTACAAAAAATGTTTCATGATATTCTTATTCATTTTATTTTCTAGCTGTCTTTGTAATTAAAATTGTTTCTATCGTGTGTGTGGCAGAGTTTGTGTAGTTCCTAGTCTGGTGTAGCTTCTCAAAAGCAGTGACTGCCCTAATAATACTGTGTATAAACTGGAAGCATGGTGCCCGAAACATAGTGTATGCTGTTGTTATATTATTATTGCTGTTGTTCTTATGACTGCTTTTAAAAGGAAATCTTCAATCAGCCTTTTAACATCTCATTTAGCTTATGCTTTTATAAAAGATTTGGGAAATATATAATTTACCTAGTATAAATTTAAAGTAATGTGAGTTGGTGAAAAGAGACATTCTAGAGGCAAGCCAACAACAACAGTACTGAATTCATTAAAGTTTGGATTAGAATTTTTTTTTAATATATATAGAAAGCTTAGATCAAATAAATTCTATTCCTATGACACATTCGGAATTTCTCTCTCTGAAGATTTTGTCAGCTTATTCACCTATATGACCCCCTAAAAGAGGAAGTACATCCTGATGAAGTACACCCATGAGTCACAAAGCAGAGACTTGAGTCTATTATGCACTCTTTTAGGTTTTGCAGATCTGCAACATCGTTAGTGGTTTCTTTAGAAAAGAATCCCATGGAACTCTACATTCTTTTATTAAATGAGCCCAGAAGATTTTCTACTGATCCTTTCACTTTTAATAGCCCTTTTGTGTATAATCAGCTTCTCAAGAACTGGAATTTTTAGAGTCTATCTTCTTTATTTTATGAGCTTCACTTGAATTTTTCTAACTTCATACAGGCTCATCTGATTAAATGGTAATATTTTGTATTCAGGCAGTAAGAGAGTTAGTGAAAACATTGTGGTGGACACCCAAAAAATAAGATTTCCTATATAGTTTATAGTGTGTTTTTCTCCTTAAAGTTAACAATGAAGGAATAATGTTATCTTTTTGGCTCCTCTGCCAAATTAAACGGTGGAGTAATTAAATTATTGTATTATTTGGGAAGAAAGAAAATGAATGGGCATAGATTAAAATTTTAAATGATGAGCTACGTCAAGTATAATGAGGATCATTCTATTTTGTAATGTATAGGTCAACTGCTTAAAATTATATTATTTTTAAGCCTTTAAATATTTAATTTCTGGGTCAGTTGGTTAGTCAAAAGAATAAAGCTAGAATAAACAATATTTGCCTAGGAAGCACTACTTTCTATATCTGCATAGCTTGAGTTAGTTGCCTTTCGATTGAAATTTAATGATAATCCTCTGACAATGTCAATGATCTTCCTCTACTATATTTTGAACCTTGAAATACATTGAAACAAATTCCATTTGGGCTAACATACTTTGTTTTACTTAATTATCTCTCTATTTCAGATCAAATTTTACTCCTCTGTTATACTCTTATTCTTCTAGATTTTTATGTACAATTTATCAAATGCTATCTTTTAGGGGGTAACTTTCTATCTTGTGTAATATAATATTATTGCAGATAGCACAGATTTGTAGTTAACAGTACACTTTTATGAATGACATTTTCTAAATTTAAGACATCACCATTCTACTCTGGCAGTGCTTTGGAAGATTGTGTGGATATGGCAAGTTTTCCTTTAATAAAGAAAGATTATTATGTTTTCTCATTTATCTGGTGACACTTAGCTCATTACATTTTTGAAATTATTAACTGTAAGAATGTATGTAAAATGCTTAGCAAAATGTATTACACAGTAAGCACTCCATAGTTTCTATTATTATGTATAACATGTTTATAGCTATTAATGATATTTAAACTAATAATAGTGTAATTAGTACAATGCCTACTAGTAATAAATAATAAATATTAATTATAATTGTTTGTTTCCTCAGTAAATTTTTTATTAATGGATAAATAAGAGGATAATGAAAGGAATGGCATATTACATTCTATACTACAATAAAATCAACTAGTCAAAACATAGCACAAAATACATTTAATATAAAATAATTTAGTTAAAATTTACATACCATATGCTTGTGGAAAATCTCTAAAAGGTTAATTTTAATAATGTAGAAAAGTTTTATTTCTTATACTTCTGATCTTTAGTTATTTTCCAATGATTGATAAAAGTTAGAGATTAATCATTTTTCTTCTCCTGTTTTATCAATTAGAAAATTAAAGAAATGTTAACAAAGTATCATCTGATCAATTATCAAATGATTGTTACAGAAACTGAGTGCCCTCAGGATTAAATACCTTCTTTCTCTCCCATAATTCTCATGATTCCTAGCCAAACCCAAGTTAGAGGTACTAGAGAAGTACTGAGTATTTACATTTTGTATGTAATACAGGATTATAGATTATCATCACCTTAAAAATGACTGAAATTTAAAGAGGTTGGCTAATGTATTCAAGATCACACCAATAATAAATAGTGGAGTTTGATTTTAAATTGATGGCTGACTGACTCTAAACTCATGCTTTTTCACACTGCTTCTTTCCCTCAACCTAAGGAAATTGCCAGAAGTTTTGGTCAGAAGCTTAAGCTCACTTTGAACTTTTGAGAACTCCAAGCTGCCACCCATGGCTTTGTATTTTTAGTTATTTAAATCTTTAAGGAAGAGCTCTAGAGGTAGTGGGAGAAAAGAAAGGAAGAATATACGGAGGAAATGGTGAACATTTCTCTTTAGTTCCCTCTTCATGATAATTTTACCTTTATTCCCAAGAGGAACAATGTAAAAGTTCTACTTTCTTGGGAAGTATAAAATTGCCTTGATTAAGTACCTTCAAATCAGTGATTAACTAGCAACTCTAACCCAGAATTCTGAATCTTTTCTTTTTCTTCGAAAGGTAACTCTTAAACCATCCTTTCTACTTAATCTGCATATTGTATTGAGGTTGTTTATCTTCCAACATTTTGCAAATTCCCTTAGGAGTACCCTTAGCAACTGCCTTTCCATACAAACTGCCTGGGAAAGTTTAAGGGGATCAAATCCCTTGTAACTAAACAAAATAGGGCTTTTGAATAGAAATTTAATAGCAAATTAGATTGGCATCATTACAGGAAGATGAATGAAACTTTTGTTTTCTTTACATTTACAGTAGAAAAGTCAACTAACCCTCCAATATACAATGGGCTGGAAGAAAGAGATTTTTTTTTTTTTTTGCTTATTTTACATTGTATTTTGCTTTCACCACATTCTATCAACTTCCAGAACAAATTTAACCTCCAAAACAAATCTTAAACCTGGTCTCTCTCACTCATTGCTGCTCCATTTTTCCTAATGGAGTTTTTTCTTGGAAGAAGGAGTTTTCATCTGAAGAAAGAAGTCTCTTCCTTCTCCAAATACGAGCTCTACTACACAGGAGAAAAATCTGTCTTTAATTCTCTCTAAACTAAGGCTTTTACTTTTTTTCATCTCTACATAAAAGTTTTTCAAACTTCTTCCATCCACCAGTCCTACTGAGAGAGGGCATCAAGGACAGGGTTTGCAATTGTAAACTCCTTTTTCACCTGCAGACCCCTACTTTTCTCCCATTTAGCTGCTTTTCACATAATCCTTCTTTTTTCTGTAGAAGTTTTATAAAAACTGAGAAATTTTAGAAAAATTTCTTCCTAAAATGTTTAGGTTCTCTTTTTAATAAAGTGCCTCAGTCAATGACAAAAGAATGAAAAGTTGACTCTTCCTAATCAGTACTTCCTATCATAATTCTGCAAAACTGCTGCATTCTTTTCTGATCTTCTCTGTGCTTTGGACTTTATCCCATAGTTCAGGGCTCTATTTCATCAATTTTTCTTTTCCCTCTGTTTCTCCAAGCTACGTAATTTGTTCAGCAAAGAACTAAGAATAAATATCTCCTGCTTTATAGACAGCAGTTTTTATACAGCATTCTTTGTAATTGTGTAAAGTCTGAGAAATGTGTTGTGTCTAATGAAATATCTGGTAAAGCCAAATGGTAAATAAATTCTCATTTAATTGATAAAATTAATTTGGCTTCTCCATAATAAAAATATACTTTTATTAGAAGTCTACTTAGTTTAAGGAGTCACATTACATCTCAATGACTCAACATTCCTCTTTGAGGTACTGCAGGGGGCTGGGGATAGGGGAATCCAATAATAATCCCAAAATAAAATAACTTTGACCCTCAACAATACTATCCATTGTAAACTGATGCCACCCAGAAAAATAGAAGGAAACAGCTGGCTGAAGCTACGGTTGAAACATCTCTGGAATTAACAAATAAAGCCAGCTTCCAGATAACAAGACAAATGGATATAGTCAGTCTTTGAGTGATTGGGAAGAAGGTGAGAGGTGAGGCTGAGAGACCTCACCATTTGCCTGTGTAATTAATTACATTTGTTAGTAATGCTTTTGGTGGTATTCATAAAGGTTTGACGTAAATATTAAGTAATCACATATGTGATTATTAGGGCATGGGTTTGAGAACAGTTGGTAGTAAAGAAAATTTCTGTAAATAAGTATAATGTACATTAAAATATATGAACTCTTAAAAGATGATCTTTTGTATTAACTCACCAATATAGTCTCCCACAATTAGCCCTTACAAAAATGAACATTTTATTTTTATATGGATAGCTCCTAATGGATTTTCATAGGTCTTTAAACTTTGTAATATTCAGTTCAATTAACCTTGTGGAGCTCATAGTGAGTATGTATATGCAATAAACTATGTTATATTAACAATAAATATAATTATTTATTAAAATATGCCGTTGGATATTCATTATCCATAGGGGCTATTCACTATCCTTAGGGAAAGAAAAAAAAATTTAATTTCTAAATTAGTTTGCTGTTTATTCTTTCATTTCTAGAGCTAGTGAACTCACTTAAATTATATCCTAAATTTTTTTTATCCTGATACCCACAACTACATAATTCTGTGATATAAGGGATTAGCACCATCTTTATTAAAATTTCAACTTTTATTTTACATATAGGGGGTACATATGCAGATTTAGTCCATAGGAATATTGCGTGATGGCGATGTTTGGCGTAGGAATCCCACCTTAATTACTATGGTAATGAGCATAGTACCTAATAGGTAGGACTAATTTAGACTCCCACCAACAATGTATAAGCATTCTCTTTCCTCTACAACCTCACCATCACCTGTTGTTTTCCAACTTTTTAACAATAGACGTTCTGGCTGGTAAGAGATGGTATCTCATTGTGGTTTTGACTTGCATTTCTCTGATGATTAGTAATGTTGAGTATTTATTGACAACCATGACAACATCAAAAATTAGACACAAAATGAATGAACTGCAGTGATAGTGCTGTGAATGAACCATCACATAACCTGTAACTCTTAAATTCCAAACATCTTTCCCTCTTCTGCTCTTAGTGGTATTGGCAAATTGTTTCTCTCTAAACTTGGAGCAGAAATAACTTCCTGCTTTTTGTAATAATACCAATATAATTCTAATTTCTAATTTCCATTTAATTTTGTACAATAATATATTAGCTTCTTTCCACATGTGCTGTCAATTGTATTGAGCTTTTTTTTAGGATTCTAAAATTTCTCATTATTAATCTTCTAGGCTTCATCCTTCCCAAATATCCTTGGAATTGTTACTAATTTTGTTACTATCATAGCTTTTTTCCCAAAGGTGTAGACTTGTTAATTTGCATATTGAAGGATTTTTATTGTTCACCTTATAATATTTGTCTAAATCGTCATTTGTGTACTCAAAAAACAGTTAAAGAGAACCTATCATGTGCCAGAACAGTAGAATATCACTGCCATGGAGCAGTTGAAAGGAATGCTGCTAAAAATATGTAGGGAAAAAGGGTAGAATGTCACAAGGAGAGGTGAGGGCAAAATATAAAGTTAGAAATTAAAGAGTTAGAATTCTCATTTGTTCTAAAGTACTCTTCTATTTGAAAAACTGTACTTCGGTCATGCCAACTTAATAGTTGGCTGTTACACTCAAAGATCAACTGAGAGTCATACACCAAAACTCCAAGAAGAGGTGTGGTGAAATTTCAATAATTCTGGGAAAGCTTTTCGCTCTTCCTTATGGGTTAGATACCTTAAAATGGTGATTCACCAATCAAATTGTGTAGATTGACACATAAGTGTGTAGATTTATGTAAAGAAAACATGTCTAGTACTTTCTGAGTAACTGAAGATTAGCCACACAAACAATCCTTTTCCCACTATTGCTTCACTCTTTGCCAAAATGCATTCAGGTGAACAAACTACAAAGGGATCATTTCACTGAAGAATGTGCAACACAGCATTTGCTGTTCCCCAGTGTCCTGTATCAGTTCCCAGTCCATTCTACAAGAAAGGGATTTTCATCAGAGCATTTCTTTGTTCCTTATTAGAACTCATTTCATTAACAATGGAAAAGGAAGGCAATTATTTAGAACAAGAAGTCATCAGCACAACAAAGTAGCACATGGAGCAACTAGGAAAATTTTGTGGCCTCAAAAGAGGAACACTTATGAGGGAGTAAGCATGTTCCAACCATATGTTTTCATGTAATAGTTTACAAATGTATCCAACTACATAAAAACTAAAATTAGCCATTTTGGCAGGAAAGATGACCCCTTTCCTGAACAGTGAAGAGTTTAGCATTTTTATTTTTTATATAAAAGGAGGCGATTAATAATGTTACAAGATGCCATAAAATACTTTTTTTCCTTGAATTTCTGCCTAGCTAAGATGTGTAGCTTAAGTCAACTGAAGTCTAATTCAAATTTTGCAACCTTTTGATATATCAGGTCAAGTGACATTCACTGAGACACACAGAGAAATACTGTACCCTGTGTATTCTTCTGAAATTGCTTACAGTGTGTTCTAGGATTACATTCCAATATCTCTGAAATAAATGACTAGGGAGACAGTAAAAAGGACTGGGCCATATTCACCTTTTTTCCTTGGAATTCATTTATCAGTTGAGCATTAAACCTGGGAGATTGAACCAAATGAGCCTTAGAACCCAAGGTCACTGAGTTGTAGAACTATTAGGAATTAACTTAAAAGGTTTCAGAAAAGAGCAAGCTTGATTAGCTTGTTATGGATAAATATTTAAACCTTAGGTTTGCAGGCTTTCAGACTTTTTCTGATTTCAACTAGACATTGGCAATCAGGAAAAGTGCTCTTGTTATGGCACCCTAACTACTGCCATTCTCCTAGACAGAACTTCAGAATATCAGTATGCTCTATTTCTCACAAACGAAATTCTTATACTACCACATACAGCCCCACTCCACCAAACTTTCTTTTTTCACCCTGAGCAATTTGTTCATTCCTAGATTGCCAATATCAGTTAAGTGTTGATCATATTCTAGAACATCAAAGTAATTAACAATAAGGTGTGAATGAGGTTTACAGGTTCACAAGGCAAATTTGCATTTTAAAAGAGGGGCTTGTTAAACACAAATGAAGTTCTAATAGACAGAATGTGTGAAAGATATTTTTTTCTCCAAGAGACTGGAGAAGGTTTCTAATGCTCTTTTTCAGCCCTGAGATATTAAGTACCACCTTGTTGGGAATCCTTTCCCCTCTTTAGTCTCTTGCCAGCCACTCCTCTTATTATCCTACCACCTTTGCAAGTAAGAATATATTTAAAATAAAGGATCATTAGTGAGAGAAAGAATTAGTTGATAGAACGTTGTGCATACCTGAAAATCTTGAGGCCTCAAACTAGGTACTGCAGCCTTAATTCTCAGAGTAATAATTTAAACAAACGAAAATGGCATGCATAACAAGATTAGCCCTTTCTACCTGCTTAGTTATTTGGAGGGATAATTTATGAGAACATTTTCTGTAGTTACTTAAAAGTTTTAAAGAAGTGTCTTTTCAACAATGAAAAAACAGTGAGCATCTTCTTAAAAAAATAAAATTATTTTATTACATTAACATAAATGGAAAACTAAATACACCTTCCATATACTTTTGATGTCAGGAAAACTAAGAGAATTAAATAGGAAACACTATTGTTTTTCTAGTCAAATTAAGATTTCAGGGAAGAAATAGGGAAATGTTAACAAAAAGAAAGGGGAGCAGGTCTATAGGGATCTAGGAATCTCTTCTGAAAATTTAGCTGGTAAAAATACATAAAATAAAATAAAATCTAGCTAGTAATTAGAAAATCTTTCTGCCTTACAAATTAGTCTTTCTACTCCAGCCACTTTTCCCCTCAAGTTTCCCCTTCCTTTCAAGGAAAAATTATCTATATAGGAAACCCTGGCTCATGCCTATAATCCCAGCACTTTAGGAGGCCAAGGCAGGTGGATCACCTGAGGTCAGGAGTTCGAGACCAGCTAGCTTGACCAACATGGCGAAACCTCGTCTCTACTAAAAATACAAAAATTAGCTGAGCGTGGTGGTACGTGCCTCTAATCCCAGCTACTCAGGAGGCTGAGGCAGGAGAATCACTTGAACCAGGGAGTTGCAGTGAGTGAGATGGCGCCATTGTACTCCAGCCTGGTGACAGAGCAGGACCCTGTTCTCAAAAAAAAAAAAAAAAAGAAAGAAAGAAAGAAAGAAACCCATGCCACTGCTAACAAAACTGTTCACAAGAATTTTGTACTTTATATTTGAGCCTTTTAGACTCTGGCCTTCATGTACAAGATCTGTAGTCTTTCTTCTCTAAGTCTTTGTAGGCCACCAATGTCTATGCAGAGATGTCACCCAGAAATACTGTGGATCTGTGAAAGGTGGTGATAGTGAAGGACTCCTGCTACCACATTCCTTGCCAAATTTTTCTACAGTCTGTGAAAGTGTCATAGAAGTTGAAAAGGGAAACGCTATCATTGTTTAATAAAAAAAGTAATAGTAACTATTAATAACTTACAGCTTTTCACAGCATTTGTAGTTCTTTCCCTTCTGGTTTTTAAAATATTTTTAAACACATTTTAGAAAAGGTTAATAATAATAATGTCTGCAGATCATTATTTAAATTTGCACACTGAGTAAATAGTAGAATTAGAATTCAAACCAAAGATTCAAAGAACTTTATTTCAGATATTGTACTTCTTTCTCGACCACAAATTTAAAGGGCATATGTGCTTGCTTGTATAAGATAAGGCTAAAAAATTGATCTAAAATTAGAAATCCTAAATAATTCATAGAAATTCTGTTGTCACTTTTTTCTTTTTTCTTTTCTTTTCTTTTNTTTTTGAGATGGAGTCTTGCTTGCTCAGGCTGTAGTGCAGTGAAGCGATCTCGGCTCACTGCAACCTCCACTTCCTAGGTTCGAGTGATTCTCCTGCCTCAGCCTCCCAAGTAGCTAGGATTACAGGTGCCCACCAGCATGCCCAGCTAATTTTGTATTTTTAGTAGAGATGAGGTTTCACTTTGTTGGCTAGGATAGTCTTGATCTCTTGACCTCATGATCTGCCCGCCTTGGCCTCCCAAAGTGCTGGGATTACAGATGTGAGCCACCGCGCCTGGCCTGTTGTCATCTTAAAATAAACTTTTTAGATAGCAAAGTCTTTCTGATTAAAGCACTGAGATTAAAGTAATAATGTTTTAGTTTATCTCTTTCTCTTTATAGAAGTTGGCCAATGAGTCTATTTTAATTTGCCCTAAATAGAATGATTATCACTGTAAATGGCGTTATGCATAAATTTTTGTAAGCTTATATGCAGGGTAAACCCATAATTTATCATCCAAACTAGGAGACTTTTGAAAGTGAAAGTAAACACTAATAATTGTGCCTGGGCAATTGGAACTGAAGCTGAAACTATCCTGAGTAGACTGAGAGGCATGGTTATTCATAATTTTGAGTCTGAGAGTGATGCTGTTTTGAATGATAAAAAAGTCCAGCAGAATGAAAATCCATGTATGTTACCTATCACTTGCCTTCATACCACAGTTCTCTTGAAGTTGGTTCTTAAGCATTATAAGCATTATTGAATGGTACAGTCTCACATTCTATCCAAAAGATAGCAGAATGCTGGTGCATTCATTCAAGACCAAATCAGAATGAAGGGTGCCACCTGCTGAGAATCAATCCCCCACCCCGTCCCTAAAGTTTTTGGATAGCTTGGTAGTTGGGAGCTTCCCTGCAAATTTAGACTATTCACAAACCAGACTCTTGGACCAAAAGACGTGGTCTATGCAATGTCCCCCAGTAAACCTTAGCTGACCTTCAAAGAGGTCTAAGTGATAAACATTAAACCAACATTTGAAATGTTAAATGGGAAAGTCCATTTGGCAGTTAAATTATTTTTATAACTCACCGATATAATGCTATACAATGAAAGTCTCAAGTCAGTAATTTATAAAAGAATTAAACTACTGAAAAACAGATTTTTATGTATCAAAGCTAAATTTGGCAGTATTGGGACTGTAATTAATCTTAGAATATCTTCATAATGGGCCAAAAAAATATTTTTTTGAAAATATTTATGATAGATACTATTATGAGAACATACTGCTATGTGCCATCCATGTAACATGCTGTCTTCCAATTCTGCCTATAAAATGCTCCATTGAAAGGTGACCCGAAAATGGGCCGGGCGCAGTGGCTCACGCCTGTAATCCCAGCACTTTGGGAGGCCGAGGCGGGTGGATCACGAGGTCAAGAGATCGAGACCATCCTGGTCAACATGGTGAAACCCCGTCTCTACTAAAAATACAAAAAATTAGCTGGGCATGGTGGCGCGTGCCTGTAATCCCAGCTACTCAGGAGGCTGAGGCAGGAGAATTGCCTGAACCCAGGAGGCAGAGGTTGCGGTGAGCTGAGATCGCGCCATTGCACTCCAGCCTGGGCAACAAGAGCAAAACTCCGTCTCAAAAAAAAAAAAAAAAAAAAAAAAAAAAAAGGGGACCACAAAAAGTTTCATATTTAAAAAAAAAAAAAAAAAAAAAAAAAAAAACACGGAAAAAAAAAAAAAAAAAAAAAAAAAGAAAAGAAAGGTGACCCAAAAGTGTTACATATGTTAAAATACTAACATTATCAGAAAGTGGTAGAGACAGAGAGGGAGAGAGAGATGAACTAGTATTGCTAACTATTGCTAAATTATTGCTAAGTATTGCTGAATTATTTGGAAATTCTTAGAGTAAGATTACTTAACATTCACCTAACTTAAAAAAATTTACCAGTTATTATAAAGTTCAAATTAATTTGATTTGTTTCTGAAAAAAAAAATCAGTTTGCTTAGGATTTAAACTTTTATTTAAGGTACAAAGTGTCCCTTCTGAGAAACAAGTTGTAGGATGAAAGTGGTAAAATCCCTAGGAGAGAAGAAAAAAGCTTATGAAACTTTGTTGTGGAATAGTTCACAAAGAAACACAAGATGCGTTACATAATGCAGCCGTTTGTTTGTGGAGCCTCTGACAGAATCCTGCAGTTTTAGCTCAAGCTGAAAGCTGCCACCAAAGTCCTCCCTACCTCCAGGCTGGTCTGAGTCTTTTTCCCCCACCTCCTGTCATAATTACTCTGGCTTCTGATTAAATCACACCTTATGTTTAAGGTCACTAATCTAAAACAACCCAAAGCTACTAATTTCTCTCCTCAACCGCTCCCCACTACTTACTTGTAATATTTGAAAGGTTTGAAAATAACTTCTGTCCTAAGTTATGTAGTCTTTTCTCCAAAAGCAAATGCTATAATAGTTTCCCAAATCATGGGTTCAAGCCTTAGGTGAAATATTTTAGAAATACTTAGCATGCTAAGAAGCCTGTAGCATTTTGGGTGAATCACAGTCATACAACCTAAAGGACAGAGAAAATGTCTTATTGCTAGTGGTATTTGAGAAATGCTCGTTCCTCACTTAGTTTCAGTAGAGATACAACTGCATAGCATTGTCTTCATATTTAATAGAAACTTGTTTATTTCATCTCTTTAAAACATCCTTTAGGGCTTGTTCTGCTGTCTTATTTCTTGCTTAAAATATGTGCTACTAATTTTGGAAAATATTCACAAGTTTGGTTTTATTGTATATAATAATTGAGCTAGAACTGTAACAAATTATTGTCATGTAATTTCTTATGATGGACTCAAATTTTTCTTTTTTAACCTGATTTAATCCTCTTTTCTGATCCTAATCCAAATTACCTCCTTCCTTTCTGTGTGAGAATTTCATTACATATGAAAGTCTAGCATACTTAATCAAGATGTGAAGCAAATGAATGTTTATTAAGTGCCCAGAATGTGACCAGTGTCTGTTATCTAGTTAGGAAGAACAGTTTGGTGAATTCAAATTATGAATGTTATTATTATTATTTTGGTTAGAAATGTGTTCAGCAGCAGGTAACAAATCCTGACTTGTGAGGCTTAAACAAATCGAGATTCATTTTTCTCACCTAACAGGAAGTCCTGAAGTTGAGAGGCAGGGAATACCTGGTATGTGATAAAGTCTGTGCTGACATCTCTGGAATTATTTTTGTCTTTCTTTCATGCTTGTCACTTTATGATCACAAAATAGCTGCCACAACTCCAAGCATCATGTCTATGTCCAAAGAGGGAAGGAGGAGAAAACAGAAGGATTGGCTTTTACCTTCCTCTTCGTAACAGAAAAAAAAAAAAAAAAGCTTTCTCAGAAACTTGCCTCTCAAGTGGATTGCCACATAGATCTTGTTGACTATAATTGAATCCCTAGGCCACCCTTCTTTGCTAGGGAAGCAAGCAAATTAAAGAATACACTTGTCATAATTGGCTTATAAATTTCAGAACTCACTATCCAGCACTGAGCACATTGCCACTCTGCACAAAATAGAGGTCTGTGGCTAGGAAGAATGAGAGAATGGAATTTGGGTAAGGAATAGTGTCTACTTCCTCTATGAAACTGAAAGAAAAAGGAAAATTAGTGTGGGCTATAAAAACTAAAAATTAATTTATGGAAGAAGCAGAATATAAGATGGACTATAGGATGATTAAGGGAATTCAATCAATAAAATAATGATATGACACTCTAATTGTAGAAAGAATAAGAGCTTAAAAGCAGGAACACGTGTTACGTATGGTAAGTGCCCACTACATTGTGAATTCCTTTATTTTTGAAGATTGGAAATAAGTCTTATTTGTATTTTATTCCTACTGTCTCATACATAGAAGATGCTTATTGGATCATAGTAAGTAAATTAATAATATAAATCTAGACATAACTTAACAAATCATGGAGGTGATAGAACAGAAAATTTAAAATTAGGTATCCCATGGAAATACCAAAATAAAGGGAAACGCTAACATACCTGGATTCTAATAAAGAGGATTTTTATATCCTTTAATGAATTATTTCCTTTACTATTATATAATGACCTTCTCTATCTCTTGTGACAGTTTTTGGCTGAAAGTGTATTTTGTATGATAGATGAATAGTCACTCTTACTAGCTTTGGGTTATCATTTGCTTGGAATATATTTTTCCTACCTTTTACTTTGAGTAAAGTACTGGTTGGGAAGTACTGGAACCTAGGATGCCTCAGCAAGATAGAGTAAGTAATGGACACTGAAATATTAAGTTAATAATTTGAATTTGATCTGTGAAACCCCAATTATGTTTCTAGAATCACGTTTTTAAAAAATGCACAAACAATAATCTCTAACAATCTATCCAGCCATTTAAAACATCAAGCCTATTGCTCACCTTTTCATGTTCAGTTCTCTGTGATCTCTAGGAAAGCTTTGAAAACATAAAAAGTAGTTCATTGGAGATCTCTACTTTACAATAATAGTTTACATTTATTTAGTTTCTGTTCTATTCCAATCCGGAGGATTCCAATCAAAACAATTCTAATCAAGAGGATTTTTATATCCTTTTAATGAATTAATCCCTTTATTGTTGTATAATGACCTTCTCTGTTTCTTGTGACAGTTTTTGGCTGAAAGTCTATTTTGTATAAGATTAGCTACTCTTACTAGCTTTGGGTTATCATTTGCTTGGAATATATTTTTTTCACCTTTTACTTTGAGTCTGTTTGTCCCTAAAGCTAAAGTGTGTTGTTGTTGTTGTTGTTGTTGTTTTCAGCAGCATATGGTTAGTCTTCTTAATCTATTCAACCAGTTTGTATCTTTTGATTGGGGAAGCTAATCCATTTACACTTAATTATTAAAAAGTGAGAACTTATTACTGCCATTTTAAAACTATTTTCTGGTTATTGTATAGTTCCTTTGTTCCTCTGTTGCTATCTTTTTGTGATTTGATTATCTTTTGTAGTGACATGCTTTGATTCTTTTCTTTTTATGTTTTATGTATCTACTATAGGTGTTTTACTTGTATTTGCCATGAGACTTACATAAAACAACTTATAATCTATTTTAAGCTGATAGCAACTTAAATTTGATCACATACAAAATTTCTACTCTTACTTCTCCCATACACATACTTCATGTTATTGATATCACAATTTACATCTTTTTACACTGTATATCCATTAACAAATCATGTTATCATTATTTTTATAGTTTTATCTTTTAATGTTTGTACCAGAGTTGAAAGTGTTTACACACTATCATTACAGCATTAGTGGCCTCTAGTATTTCACTGTATACTTAACTTTATTGGCAAGTTTTATACTTTCATCTTTTCATGATGCTAATCCATATTCTTTTGTTTCAGCTTTAAGAACTTTCTAGAGCATTTCATGCAAAGCCAGTATAGTGACGATGACTGCCCCTCAACATATTTGTCTAGGAAAGTATCTCTTCTTTATTTCTGAAGGATAGCTTTTCTGGATATAGTGTTCTTGGTTGACAGGTTGTTGTTGTCTCATCTTTGGCACTTTGAATATATCATCTTACTCTCTCTTTGACTGTGAGGTTTTTGCTGAGAGATTTGCTGACAGTCTTATTTGAACTCCCTTGAATAAGATGAGTTGCTTTGCTCTTGTTGCTCTCAAAATTCTCAGTCTTTGACTTTTGACAATTGGATTATAAAGGGTCTTGATGTAGCTCTTTGGACTTCATGAGTCTGGATGTTAATTTCTTTCCCCTTATTTGGGAGATCCTTGCCATTATTTGTTTAAATAGACTTTCTACCCCTTTCTCTTTCTTCTCCTTAGAATCCCTATCATGTGTTTATTGATTTACTTGGAGTCCCTTAAGTCACTTAGGCTTTCCTCAATTTTTGTTGTTTTTTCTTTGTGCTCCTGACTGCATAATTTCAAATGATCTGTCCTTATGTTCACTGACTCCTTCTTCTGCTTGATTAACTCTGCTTTTGAACTCCTCTTTTGAATCTTTTGGTTCAGTTTTTGTATTCTTCAGCTTCAGTATTCCTATTGGGGTCTTCATTGTCTCTCTTTATTTAACTTCCATTTTGTTCTTGTATATTTTTCCTGATTTTATTTAGCTATTTCTCAGTGTTCTCTTGTAACTCACTGGGCTTCTTTAAGACATTTATTTTGCATTCCTTTTCAGTTAAATCAAGATCTCTGTTTCTTTCATGATGGTTAGAGTCTTTCACGATGGAGACGACTCTTTATGTTTCTTATAGATTTTGTGATCCCGTATGTTTGAAGCGGCTACCTTTTCCAGTCTTTACAGACTAGTTTTGATGAGTAGAGACCTTTACCAGTTCATAGTGCTTAATATGAGACAAGATAGATACAAACACTTTGTGGAGCACAGTCTAAGATGGGGGCAAGACCCTTTACACTTCTTTCCTTCCCTTCTCAAGGAAAAGGCTCAGTTCTATGTTTTTTTCTTGTTACAGAGCAGTGCCAGCTGCAAAGGATGCCTGCTCCTTTTATTTTTTACTAACTATCCCACAGAACCAAGTTCTAATGGTTGGACAAGGCTCAGTACAAGGTGAATTGGAAACTCGCTTCACAGAGGGCACTCTGAAATGCTGAGAATAAGACCCCCTTCATTCCATTTCCTCCCTCATCTAAGAAAAACCTTAGTTCTGCCCCGATTCCTAATCTTGTGAGGCAGCTCCGACTGTAAGGAGTTGCCCTCCTCATTTCTTTTTTACCTATCCCTGGGAACAAAGTTCTACAGGTGTGTCAGTACTAAGTATGAGATAATATAGGAACTGACCCAAAAGAGGGTTCTCTCAGAGGCCAAAGGCCAGGAAGCCAGATGCACACTCCAATTTCACTTCTTGCTGCACAGGAGAAATCATTAACTGAAGCAGTCCTCTCAGTGTTGAGCTAAGCCAGTCTGGGGGAAGTACTGGCATCATGACATTCTAAAGTGAAATTGCAATTTTTTTTCCTTTTTTTTTTTTTTTTTTGAGACGGAGTCTTGCTCTGTCACCAGGCTGGAGTGCAGTGGTGCAATCTCGGCTCACTGCAACCTCCACCTCCTGGGTTCAAGTGATTCTTCCGCCTCAGCCTCCCAAGTAGCTGGGACCACAGGCGCATGCCACCACTCCCAGCTAATTTTTGTATTTTTAGTAGAGATGGGGTTTCACCATGTTGGCCAGGATGGTCTCGATCTCTTGACCTCGTGATCCACCCACGTTGGCCTCCCAAAGTGCTGGGATTACAGGCGTGAGCCACTGCGCCTGGCCTGAAATTGCAATTTTTACCCATGCAAATGCAACTGCTTTTAGTTTGAGATATTCTAGGGTGCCTCTACTTTGTAGCTACAATCTGAAATTATTTTCAAGGTATTTTGGTTGCAACATTGTTTTATCAGTATTTATGTAGAAGAATGAGAGGTAGAATTTTCCACTCTGCCATCTTGCTGACTTCACCCCTATTATTTGTTAAGACATTAATTTTACTTGGAAAAAAATATGCCATTCAGACTGGCTGATGGGCAAAGTATTAAGATATGCACCCCTCAGTAACTTGGCATTTCTAACATGCCTATGGTCTATAGCTACTTAATTACATTTACTTGTTAGTTTAGGCTTCAACCTTCTTGATTAGGTTAGGATACATCAGATTATTTGAGCTGAATAGTGCTTCTTATTTTGACAGAAGAACAGCTATTTCGTTTTAATTCAGTGATATATTTTCAGCAGAAGATCTTTAAAGTAACTCTTCTATAACGTATAATATTTTTAATATTGGACCTAGATAAGTCACTTAGCTTATCTGGGCCTCAGTTGTTTCATCTGCAAAATGAAATTAACAGGATGTAACATGGTCTCTAGTTAATTTCAGCTCTAAAATTGTGCAATCTCATTTTTCATTTCAATTCAACATACGTTAATGAATGGAATACTTACATAATGTAAATCAATGAGGTAGAACCTGGGTGGATACAGAGATGAATGTGATTTCTTCATGAAAATAGCTTATAATTTGATGCATTCAAAATTGAGATGTGTATTCCCAACACAGCCTAGCTCCTTATGTTTGACATGTCGTTTATAAATAAGGGTATATTATTTATTTTTGAAGTGGAAGAAATTCATTTCTTTGTTAGTATTTTTTATCTCTAGATTTGGAGAAACAAAAATGGAGTCTCAGCTCTCATTTTAAGAATACTGTGCATTTGTATTTCACCTTCATTGCAAAGCATTTAGAAGATTCTGGAAGCATTTTCTTATCCATCCCTAAAGTAGCCCAGTGCAAGTAGTAAAGGATCATTATTCCCCTTTTAATAGTTAGAAAACTGGACCCTGATTTTTCTGGAGATGTATAATACGCCACTGAATGGGAACAGGTAAAAATCTAGGAAGTCTCCTTTCAAGACTGCCCAGCCAGCTTCCTTTGGATGTTAGTTTCTTTTAGTAAGTTCTGCAGAGCCTGATTCCTAAATCATCTTTCAAACCAGATTCTTTCTTGTTTCCTATCCAAATAGCAGCATAGCCATTGATGATTTCAGATATATCAACAGGAAAAGAAAATTGTAGTGAAAGAATGGAATATATGCAGCAAGAAATGTGCTGTGCAAGCTGTAATACAGTGTACAATGTTTCAGTCTTCAGTTTGCGTTAAAATTAGAAGCTGAAAAAACTTGGGAGACTCCTCCATCAATCTAATCTAGAAACATTTGACTGTAGGCCCAGCAGTCCATAAGGAAACCTGCCTTTTTGCTAGGTGAGAACATCGTTCGGAACATGTCATCTTGGAAACTTTGCATCACTTATTGGTTTCACTAGAATTTTCCTATCCTGCTTTTGAGAAGAGTCAGTGTGAGAACAAATGTACTTCTTTTTACAAATCTTGAAAGTAGATTCTTAGAAATAGGTGATTACATTTCCTTCATAACCTAAATCTTTCTATGTAGTAAAAAAAGTCATATTCATGTTTGGTCTCATAGTTTCCTTAGTCAAAAAATTTGCATCTGAAAGCCTAGGAAAATGTTTGGCCTGCACAGTTGAATGTTTAAACAGGTGCACACTGCACTAGTCTGGCTGAAGAAAGGTAGTCTCCTCCGCTTGGAAACCCTGACAGTAAGAGAATGATTCTTATGCCAGCTTTCAGGAAAGCTTGTGAAGGAAAAGTTCAGGTGATTCTTAAGTCTTATTACCTGATTATCAGCCCACATGCCTCCTGTCCATTCTGTATTCTCATGAAGAAATTGATTTAATAGATTCAAGATATTATTAAATACATTCTGCATTAATATTATATGCCCTCTTTGAATCCAAGTGGCAATACAATAGAATTTCATTTTATAAATAACACCTTTCAAGCTAACACCACAGGGCACAGTACAAAAGAATCAAAATAGAACACAAATGCTGTAATCAAAAGCAGACCCCAGGAAGGCTGATTAAAAAGGCATGTTGCTAGTAAGAGCAGACAGGGTAAGTATACTGGGGTCATAGCAGAAAAGCCAGCAGAACAGAAGGGCAAACTAAAGTAAAATGGACTTGCCTGCCTGAATCACACAGACTTACGACACTCTTTTGTCATCATCTCTTTGAACTCAGGAATTGCAGGGGAGAGGGGGGTGTGTATGTATGTTGGAGGAGAGAACTAAACATAGGGTCATTAAGTTTATCCTCAGTACTCACACATAGCACAAACAAAAGGAAATCATATGGATAAGCACCTGCAGCTGCCAGGGATGCCTACAATGTGATTGTGAGACAACCCAACATGGCTTGCTTTGCTGGATACCACTGTTTTTCAGAAAACACAACTGTGAGGGAACAAGTAGATCCCTTCCATAATAGTGAGAACAGGTAGTACTACTGATGGCCAGGCATAGGTAGAAATGGATGAATGGTGAGAAAGGTGTTTTGTGGTCCTGACCTCAGTATAATCTACTCTCCACAGGACTCTCCTCACCCAATTAGCTTTTCTGCTCTCGGCCTCTCACAATCATGCTCCTTGCTAATGTCAGGTGTTTGTGATTTTAAATGCTACCTCTAATTATAGAGCAAAATAATCTGTTCCCTTAAAGGAATTAGGCAAAAGTAGGGGAGGTATTTTGGAATATACTCTTTCCCTATATGTAAAACTAGTTCTAACAATGATCACAGTATCATAGTTTACCAAATTTGTCATTTATTGATGCTTCTCTATTTAATATTAAGGGTAGAACAATATAGGACAAGAATCATAAGAAAACACTTCTAAATATGTATTTTTCTGAAAAAGACTAACCTATATTTAGCTGGGCACAGTTGCTTATGCCTGTAATCCAGCACTTTGGGAGGCCAAGGTGGATAGATTACAAGGTCAGGAGTTCAAGACCAGCCTGACCAAGATGGTGAAACCCTGTCTCTACTAAAAATAAAAAAAATTAGCCAGTGTGGTGGCACACACCTATAGTTTTTTTTTTTTTTTTATGTTTACCAGTTTATTACAAACGTTATTAGAAAGGATACAAATAAATAAACAGCCAGATGAAGAGTCACACAGGGTGAGGTCTGGAAGGGTCCTGGGCAAGCGCAGGAGCTTTTGTCCCCGTGGAGTGGGGGTGTGCCACCCTCTTGGCACATGGATAGATCTCCACATGTTCAGCTCTCCAGAAGCTCCCCAAAGCCCGTGCTCCTGGGCCTTTTACAGAGACATCATTGGATAGGCGTGGCTGAAGCATAGCAACCGTGTTGAGATGAGACTGAACAAAAAGCGTAAGGTCTAAATCCAGCAAGGCCTGTCTGTCCAGATGCTTCTTTGCAGCATTCCGCCTTCCTGGAATATATATATATATATATATATATATATATATATATATACACACACACACACACACACACACACACACACACACATATATATATATTCAGGAGGCTGAAGCAGAAGAATCACTTGAACCCAGGAGGCGAAGACTGCAGTGAGCTGAGATCACCTCACTACACTCCATCCTGGACAACAGAGCGA